>NC_036856.1:18596487-18604183 GCF_002910315.2 Salvelinus sp. IW2-2015
TGTATTGAATTAAACCAATGCATGGAAATAATGGAGGCCCAAAGCGTGTCATGAAATAATATAAATTAGACACAGTTGCATGAAAACTGGTTTTGATGTCAATGCAAGAATACAAAAGTGAAGTGTTTTTCTGCAGTGTGGGTTTGATTGATCTGCCCCATACTGAATGGCAACTTAACAGAAAGTAAGCATGGTCCAGTAAATGCACCTGTATGCCAGAAGTGCAAAGAGAAAAATAGGAATAGGCTACCAATGGCAGCGTTTATTAGGCTGTGTTTACACAGCCAGCCCAATTCTGATATTTTTTTCACTTATTGTTTTTTGACCAATCATATCAGATCTTTTCACATCAGATCTTTTTCAGATCTGGATTGGTCAAAAGACCAATTAGTGAAAATAATATCAGAGTTAGGCTGCTTGTGTAAACTCAGCCCTAGAGGTTTGGATTTCATCAAGGGACGTGTTTGATTCAGATCAATTTATAGGGCCAACGCAAAGCACGCCACCAGCAGTGAGGAGAGGCAAGGAGATGTGCACATGGACTCAGGTATAGCGCTATTAAAGCGCTATATGTATAGCGTTATATGATTCTGTCAATATTACGATATGCCTATCGTCTTTTGCAACGGATACACTGGAATCCCGTGGAACACTAACCTTGTTTTTGTAGTTCTGAATTGTGCATTATTGGCTGTCTGGGTGTGGATTGGCTTGAGTGTTCATCTGAAATCATTATTAAATTTGAGTAATTGCTGTTTTAATAGTCCTGCTGATTATTCAGGAGAGGAGTTCCCTCACAGAATGTAATAGAACACCCACACCATTTAAGAGAGGTAGGCATTTGTAGGCCTACTGTTGTTCTGAATTGGATTGTTTATACTAAATGTCAGAATATAAAGACTTGGGTTCATTTTCAACTGGACATGTTGAGTCAAAGTTTCCTTTCCTTGCTTTCAGACATGTCTGAAGCTGAACGAGCTCTATGATAGGATGACATGTAAACATTGATCAATCAGACCAGTAAATATTGATCAATCAGACCAGAGCACAAAGGTCGTTTGAAACTTTTGAAAGGTTTTTTGAAAGATCAATGAGAATGGATTCAATTTAGAAGATGATGGGTGAAAGCAATGCTTGTCTTGTCTCTTTTTCATGCAAAAAGACACTCTTCCCAAGACCAACCACTCAGAGCTGAAGAGTCATAAAGTAGGGAGGAGGTGAGGGCACAGGGAGTGTGGTGCCAGGAAAATAACCTCTCACCCAACGTCAACAAAACAAAGGAGCTGATTGTGGACTTCAGGAAACAGCAGAGGGAGCACCCCCCTATCCACATCGACGGGACAGCAGTGAAGAAGGTGGAAAGTTTCAAGTTCCTCGGCGTACACATCACATTGAAATGGTAAACCCACAAGGACAGTTTGGTGAAGAAAGTGCAACAGCGCCGATTCAACCTCAGGAGGCTGAAGAAATTTGGCTTTGCACCTAAAACCCTTACAAACTTTTACAGATGCAACTGCACCGCCCTCAACCGCAAGGCTCTCCAGAGGGTGCTGCGGTCTGCACAACTCATCACCGGGAGACAATTACCTACCCCTCCATGACACCTACAGCATCCGATCACAGGAAGGCCAAAAAGATCATCAAGGACAACAACCTCCCGAGCCACTGCCTGTTCACACCGCTACCATCCAGAAGGCGAGGTCAGTACAGGTGCATCAAAGCTGGGACCGAGAGATTGAAAGGCCATCAGACTGCTAAACAGCAATCACTAACTCAATCACTAACTAACTCGCCTACATTGAGACCCAATCACTGGCCACTTTAATAAATGGATCACTAGTCACTTTAAATAATGCAACTTTAATCATGTTTACATATCTTACATTACTCATATCACATATGTATTTTACACCATCTATTGCACCTTGCCTTTGCCGCTCGGCCATTGCTCATCCATATACTTATATGTACATATTCTCATTCACCCCTTTAGTTTTGTGTGTATTAGGGAGTTGTTGGGGAATTGTTAGATTACTTGTTAGATATTACTGCACTGTCGGAACTAGAAGCACAAGCATTTTGCTACACTCGCATTAACATCTGCTAACCATGTGTATGTGAACAATAATATTTGATTTGATTTTGATCGATAATGTCAAAAGCCACACTGAAGTCTAAAAAAACAGCCCCACAATCTTTTTAGCATCAGTTTGTTGAATGTCCCCTATAAGCGTGCTGAAAATGTGTTGTCAATTTGTTTACTGTAAAATAGAATTTTATCTGGTCAAACACAATTTTTTCCAAAACTTTACAAAGGGTTGGTTACAGGCTGATTAGTTGGCTATTTGAGCTCGTAAAGGGGGCTTTACTATACTTAGGTAGCGGAATGATTTTTGCATGGGCACACACTTTCTAGTAGGCTTAAATTGAAGATATGGAAAATAGGAGTGGCAATATCGTTCGCTATTATCCTCAGTAATTTTCCATCCAAGTTGTCAGATCCCGGTGGCTTGTCATTGTTGATAGACAAAAATKTTCACCTATTCCACAATCACATTACAGAATACAAAATTACAACGCTTGTCTTTCTTAATTTTGTCAAATATACTTGGATGTGTATTATCAGCCTTTGTTGCTGGCATGTCATGCCTACAGTATTAGTGATGCACCGATATTACATTTTTGACCGATACCGTTATCCAATATTTTCCTTGCCCAAAAAAACCCAGATGCCGATAACCGATATTTAAAATTTTAGTGGCCTTTCAAGCATTCTAGTCCAGTTAAATAGTTAACACACACGCACATGGACACAGYGGTCTRAGGCACTGCATCTGTGCAAGAGGTGTCACTACAGTCCCTGGTTCTAATCCAGGCTGTATCACATCCGGCCATGATTGGGAGTCCCATAGGGAGACGCACAATTGGCCCAGCGTCATCCGGGTTTGGTCAGGGTAGGCCGTCATTGTAAATAAGAATTTGTTCTTAACTTCTTGTGGCTGCAGGGGCAGTATTGGGTAGCTTGGATGAAAGGTGCACAGAGGTGTCCAGAGTAAATGGCCTGCTCCTCAGTCATAGTTACTAATATATGCATATTATTAGTATTGTATAGAAAACACTCMGAAGTTTCTAAAACTGTTTGAATTATGTATGTGAGTATAACAGAACTCATATGGCAGGCAAAAACCTGAGAAAAAATCCAAACAGGAAGTGGAAATTCTGAGGCTGGTCGATTTTCAACCAAGATCCCATTGAMATCTCAGCGAGATATGAATGAGTTTTCACTTCCTACGGCTTCCACTAGATGTCAACAGTCTGTAGAACTTTGTCTGATGCCTCTACTGTGAAGGGGGGCCGAATGAGAGAGGAATTAGTCAGGTCTGCCATGACCTGACCATTCTTTGACCATGCGCGTTCACATAAGAGGGAGCTCTGTTCCATCGTATTCTGAAGTCAATGTAATTCCGCCGGTTGGAACGTTTATTTGTCAAGATTTTGTTAAAACATTTCTAAAAGATGATTCAAATACACATCGTTTGACTGTTTTATGACTGTTACTGAACTTTTTGGAGCATTTCGTGCACTTTTAGGGCACGGCGCTCTTGCTTTGGAATTGTTTACCAAAACGGCGCTAACAAAAGTAGGCTAATTGGACATAATAAGCGGACATTATCGACAAATCAAGCATTTATTATGGACTGGGATTTTCTGGGAGTGGCAATTCTGATGAGATCATCAAAGTAAGGAACATTTTTCTGTAATTTGTCTGGTTTCTGTGACTGCCAACATGGCGGCTAATTGACTATTCGTTTCTGAGCGCCGTCTCAGATTATTGCATGTTTGTCTTTTTTCGGCCGTAAGTTTTTTTGAAATCTGACACAGCGGTTGCATTAAGGAGAGGTATATCTATATATTCCATGTGTATACTTGTATTCATCATCTTACATTTATGATGTAGTATTCTGTTTGAATCGATGTGGCTATGCAAAATCCTGGATGTTTTGAACTAGTGAATTAACGCACCAATGTAAACTCAGTATTTTTTATATAAATATGAAGTTATCAAACAAAACATACATGTACTTGGTGTACATGATATCGATATGAGTGTCATCTGATGAAGATCATCAAAGGTTAGTGATTAATTTTATCTCTATTTGTGCTTTTTGTGACTCCTATCTTTGGCTGGAAAAATGGCTGTGCTTATTGTGGTTTGGTGTGACCTAACATAATTGTTTGTGGTGCTTTCGCTGAAAAGCATATTTAAAATCGGACACTTTGGTGGGATTAACAACAAGATTACCTTTAAAATGTCTGAGGAATTTTAATTATGAGATTTCTGTTTTTTTTATTTGGCGCCCTGCACTTTCACTGGCTGTTGTCATATCGATCCCGTTACCGGGATTGCAGCCCTAAGAAGTTGCCTAGTTAAATAAAGGTTACACACACACACATTCCACACTGACCAACAAGTTATTTTGTTGGCATTTCTGTATATCGCCATTAACAGTAAAACATAATAAAACCTGTTTCTTGCTACTTGCTGTGCTGTTTGGTTGTTCATTTGTAAAGTCGTTTCATTCTCAACTAATATTTCTATGGAACGTTGTTCAGGTCTTTGCATGTCAAAAAAGATACACGTCAAATAACACTATTTGACGTGTCAAATAAGCTTCTTGACCCATCAGGACCTGAATATGACTTCACGTCACATAATAATTGAACGCGTTCATTCATTTTTTACGTAGTTATTACACATTGATTGCACTATCACTCGTATTGCATATGTCACAACAATTCATTGATGCTATGATAATGGTAAAGCTGTCTCGCGCACCTACAGTGTTGGTCATTAAAAAAAAGCTAGCTAACTCATGGATGCAAACAATGTTCTTCCCAAAAACATAGCGAATCGACATCTGTTTCAGTAGCTAGAATTAGCTAGCTAACTATATAGCTAGGTGTCATCATCTAAAATAACCCTAATTTATATGACAGTTCTTAGTTGATTAATGGTGGTCGGACCCATTTGTGTGAAGCTAGCCACAATAAGGATTAGCCACAATAGTGGAATTTGCGGTTAGCCTTCAAAATAAAAGTATGGCATAATTCTACTATTTCTATTCATTTGCATCACTGTCAATGACATACTTTTATTTTGAAGGCAAACCGCAAATTCCACTATTGTGCCTAATCCTTATTGTGGCTAGCTTCACAACACAACACGGTCCTGTCAAGCCTTTGGGCAACAGGTTTAAGTAGCTGGCTAGCTATTTATTTTCATGAACTGAAGTTCAATTTCAATAGGCGAACAACAAGTGGAAACCTAACTAATACTTACTCAAGGATTCCTAAATCATTCCTAAGAATAATGAAAATGACTGCAGTTTCTACTGGTCATTGTTTTCAGGCTGGTTGTATTGGTGCTAGCTAGGTATCAAGCTAAAGCTAGCTACCCCAGAAGTTGCGATCGAACAAATTATGCTTTATTACCAACGCAGTATTGTTAACACATCATTCGTGGCCGGTGTTTGCTTGTTTGCAGACTTTTTTGTACAGCTTTGACAGTGCTWCTGTATATTTTTTGACACGTAAAGACCCAAACGGCATTCCATAGTATGTATGTCGTGAAGCTAATAGCAGTGACACTATTACTGTGTAACTCCGATAGGGCAACATCTGAAAAATAGCGCAGTTGGTAGTGTGTACCGGTGCTCGACCAGTCGGCGAAAGCCAACATCACCCACGACAGAAAACAGTTGATTGTCAAGGGCAATGAATTCCATTATCTTTGCTTTAATGGATTTCACCTTTGAGTTGTCTCGCTGACATTTTCTTACTCTTTCAAATGACTTCTCGACTTGTTGACTGCTCGATCCACACAGCAGACATTGTGGGCTAGGTTAGGAATATTGTGTTGCACGTGTAGCGCAAGATTTTACGTGGCGTCATTACGTCATGTACCTACTTTATATATGTATGCATGGCAGCTTTGACATCGGTTTTTAACATCAGCGTTAAACTAGACATCAGGCCAATACTGATGTTGGCAGTTTTAGCTAATATCGTCCGATTCGGATATGTTCACCGATATATCGGGCATCCCTATACAGCAAGTTTGCTAATCTTGCCAATGAAACATGTTTTTTTTAGTTTTTTTTTATATCTGTCGGTTTTGTGATGAATGAGCCATCTGAATCAATGAATGATGGAGTTTGCCTTTTTTCCCCCCAAAATGTCATTTAAGTTGCTCCTAAGGTTTTTACTATCATTCTTTGTAATTAATCTTTGTTTCATAGTGTAGTTTCTTCTTTTTATTCAGTTAAGTCACGTCCTGTGTCAGGACCCGGTGTGAGAAACAGTCACTAATAGTCGGCAGAACCCAGAAGATGAGGCAGACACAGCAGTACTAGAGACGGTGGTTGTTACGTTCCCCAGTTTCTGTGTTGTA
Source organism: Salvelinus sp. IW2-2015 (assembly GCF_002910315.2). NCBI lineage: Eukaryota > Metazoa > Chordata > Actinopteri > Salmoniformes > Salmonidae > Salvelinus > Salvelinus sp. IW2-2015. The sequence continues at coordinate 18,602,939 of NC_036856.1, forward strand.
TTTGAGTGTGTGTGTTTCAGGAGATGGCTTCCTGGAAGCCTCCCCAACCAGCTGATTGGTCGACTCAATGGCTAATGGATGATTAGAGAGCTGACCCCGCCTCCTCGTCAAGATGCAGCTGTATCCAATTAGACTCCTGAAGCTATATAAAAGCCAGTGTTCTGTTCAGGAGGAGAGAAAGATTAGAGGGAGATTGAATATTTTGGAGAAATTATTAGAGAGAGAGAGATTGAATATTTTGGAGAGATTAGAGAGAGAGACATTTTTTCTGGAGAATTTGATTGTGATAAAGTGTTGGTTGTTTCTCAAAGAGATTTGGTATGTACTATGTAAGTTGTTGCTGAGGGAGCTGATTGATTATGTCTGTTATGTGTTATAGGACGCACTGTTGATTATTGAAATTGTTTGTTCTGTTTCATTTGTTCCCAGGGGGGAGGGAGAAGGCACTTTGGGAGTGCTTAGGCAAGAGGCCCGCGGGCATACATATACCCGTAGTATATTCACTGTCTAGGCACACTAGGTAAGACCTGGGCGGACCAGCCCCTGTATTTTGGTTAGGGCACCAGGTGGTGCTAAGTTAGGTAAGTTAAGTGGATAGGCAGGTTAGATAGGAGAGGGGAAGCTTTGATATTTACTTTCTTTGCTTTGGTTCCGTCCAGCCCCTTTTCCCCATATTACCGATTGCTTATCCCAGTTACTAATAAGCATGCATCCATTAGAAAAATGACTTTAAAAACTGTTTAAATCCCTGCAAATTGAGAAATCATGTGTCAAGGTTGTTGTTTAGAAACGGACCAAGGCGAGCGGATGTTGAGTTCCACATAATTTATTAAACGTGAAACTTTAAACAAAACAATAAACGTGACGTAAGCGGTCTGCATAATTCGTTTCAGAAAAAGTACCAAGATAAGCAACCATAAATTTCCCCACCAAAGCACAGGTAGACACAACACACTACTTACAATATGACCCCCAATTCAGAGAACAGGACGATTACCAGCTGCTCTAATTGGGAATTCATACAAAATCACCAACATAGAAACATTTAACCCTAGCAACCCCACTAGAAATAATAAACTAAACACCCCCCAGGTCACGCCCGACCTACTCCCCATGAGAAAATAAGCTCTGCTATGGGTCAGGACTGTCAGGTTTTGGGCCAGGATGTGTTCAAGGTTTTTGGTACTAGATGCCCCATTGCGCCTTTTTTGAACCTTTTGTTTTTGTCCCTTGTTCTAGTTATAT
>NC_036856.1:18604208-18830214 GCF_002910315.2 Salvelinus sp. IW2-2015
TAATGAATCGCCGACGTCTCTCGATTCGGTCACCTCTCCTCTTGGAATCTTTCTCCCTCTCGTCTCCTGTCGATGCAATTTTCCTACCTTGGCCGAATCAATATGTTTTAACCACCTCTGCTACCAAGGTTTTGCATATTCGTTTTACTTGAGACAGGAGACAAGTGGAGACATAGGACTAGGTGGAAATTTATAATAGCAGGTTTTTCAGTGTTTAAGTTTTTATTTAAAGGCCAAAGCCGTGCACGGCCCCTTTCTTGTCAGATTCTTATGAAATCGTCGGAGAAGAGACCCTCTTAAGCAGTACATACAGATTAATAGACAACAAGCAAAAGTAGGTTGATCTGTCGTCTGCTTCCGATTGGTCGATCTGGGTCGTAGGTAGTCCTGTTCGGCCTGATGTCGACATTCCATTGCGTTTTCACACAGTTCTTTGTCCATTCACATCCAAGGCATCCTGCATGTGCGTTTGTTTTACGCCCTATTATGGGGGAGGGATGTGTGTGGGTCTGACAAAGTAGAGAGGGATGGTGGCATGTTGTGCCAGAATAGCTTATGTTGAGAAGTGGGTTAAAACAAGTTACCAGTATTTATACAATTTCTTACATACAGCGGCGCCTACATTAGCCACTTACTCAAATACCAAATGGTCACATATCCCACACCAAGACCACAGGTAGACACAACACACTACTTAAATATGACCCCCAATTAGAGACAGGACGATTACCAGCTGCTCTAATTGGGAAATTCATACGAAATCACGCAACATAGGAAAATTTAACCCTAGCAACCCCACATAGAAATAAAAACCTAAACACCCCAGGTCCACGCCCGACCTACTCCACCATGAGAAAATAAGCTCTCTATGGGTCAGGACCTGTCAGGTTTGGCCAGGATGTGTTCAAAGGTTTTTGGTACTAGATGCCCCATTCGCCTTTTTTGAACCTTTTTGTTTTTTCCCTTGTTCTAGTTGATTATTTACGCACCTGTGCCTCATTGTCCTTGTAGGCTATTTAAACCCTTTAGTGTCCGGCAGTTCTTTGCTCTGTTGTTTGTATGTTGCCACCAGCCCCAGCCATGCGGTGAACATTATTTTATCTAGTTGGATTTTCCTGAGCCGTTCGTCTGCGTTTTTTCTTGTTTACTTTTGATTATTCTTTTTAGGTTTGTTTTTCCCTGCTGTTCTTACCACTTTGTGATTTTCTTTGTTCTTGGAGGAATTCCATTTTTTCCTTGCATTACTTTGACGTTGTTGGATTTTATATTTTTTGCCTGAAGATCTTTTCCTTTATTAAACCACTGTTACGCAGCGCCTCTAAAAAGACGGAACGCAACTCCCTTGCTGCAACTTCAACTCTCGCGTGAAGCGAAAGAGGGTATGGACCGGTAGGTGCGACGATTTAAGGACGACAAAGCAGAATTTTACCTACTAGGATTTATTTCCTACACGCCAATTTCATAAATGTGACAAGTGCAGTGTCTGTTTGCTCCTCATTACACACCATGGACCAACAAATATTCTTTACATCAACAACAGGAATTAATACACAACTTATTGTATTACCTCTTATACACTATATTAGCCCCATCTTTTGGTACTTTGGTTTGCCTAGATAGGGCTACTATATTGTGATCACCACATTCAATGGATCTAGATACTGCTTTCAAGCAAATTTCTGCCTCATCAGTGAAGAKGTGATCAATACATGTTGATGATTTCATTCCTGTGCTTTTTGTAACTTCCCTGGTAGGTTGACTGATAACCTGAACCAGGTTACAGGCACTGGTTGGTTACAGTTTGAAGCATTTTCTTGAGTGGGCAGCTTGATGAAACCCAGTCAATATTTAAATCACCCTGAAAATATACCTCTCTGTTGATATCACATACATATCAAGCATTTCACACATTATCCAGAGACTGTTAGCACTTGGTGGTCTATAGCAGCTTCGCACCAAAATGGGCATTAGGTGAGGCAGATTAACCTGTAGCCATATTACTTCAACAGTATTTAACATCAGATCCTCTAAGCTTTACAGGAATATGGTTCCGAATATAAACAGCAACASCTCCACCATTGGCATTTCTGTATTGTCTGTAAATGTTATAACCTTGTATTGCTACCACTGTATCAAAGGTATTATCTAAGTGAGTTTCAGATATAGTCAGAATATGAATGTAATCTGTTACTAGCAAGTTATTAATTTCATGAACCTTGTCTCTTAAGCTACATGTGTTAACGTTGGCTATTTTGAACACTTTTCTGGGATGCTTGCTTGTTTTTACTACTTTACTGGGAAGCTTAGCAGAATTAGATATTCTCATGTTGTGTATGTTAGTCCAGGGTGAGCTGCAGACAGTGGACTTCCTACTAGGGCACACTGCCTCAGTGCTAACAGCATAAATCTGGTTCATAGGCACATGATTGCTGCATACAATAACTGTAGCATCAGCAGAGACGTTCAGGGCAGTTAGAGGGACATACAATTATCTTACTTACATTGTGTCTACCAACGCTCCTGGTATAATGTACATTTGCTAAAGCATTATGACAACTCAGCAACACAATGGTAGAGATAAACTGAGCTGGGATTGGTTCATTTATAAGTCATTGTCTCAATGCAGCCTGTGAAAGGATCCCATCCTCCTTGTTTAAAAAACGTGTTTTGTTTCCAAAAGGTATCGAAATCGTCAACAAAAGTTACATCCATTGAGCTGCAATAATCACACAGCCAGTTGTGAAGAGAAAGAATCCTGTTAACTTCACTAGGGTAGGGGGCAGCATTCGGAATTTTGGATGAAATGCATGCCCAAATTAAACTGCCTGCTTCTCGGGCCAAGAAGATATGATATTATATAACTGGTAGATTTGGATAGAAAACACTCTAAAGTTTCCAAAACTGTTAAAATAGTGTCTGTGAGTATAACAGAACTGATTTGGCAGGCGAAAACCTGAGAAAAATCCATTCAGGAAGTAGTTTTTTGGGGGGTTTTGTAGTTTTCTATTCAATGCCATTACAGAATCCATTGACTTAGGACTCAAATTGCAGTTCCTATGCCTTCCACTAGATGTCAACAGTCTTTAGAAATAGTTTCATGCTTGTATTCTGAAAAATGAGGGAATAAGAGCATTCGGAATGACTGGACGCTAAAGTGTCGCAGAGCTTTTTCATGCGCGCGACAGAGAGATAGCAATTCTTGTTTACCTTTTAAATTGACGACGTTACTGTCCGGTTGAAATATTATCGATTATTTAGGCTAAAAACAACCTGAGGATTGAATATAAACATCGTTTGACATGTTTCTATTTCTAAAGGCATGTTTGTTTGTTCTGTATTTGACTAACATTACCTAACACAAGCTAGCTAACATTATGCTTTTCTAATAACTAATTTCTGTGTTCATGCAAGTGACTGATTGAACAAATCCTCACTATCAGTATCTGCAATTTGGCAGTATGCCCAGAACCTTGTTTTGAGAAAGGGATATGTCAGTTTCAAGGTCTCAGCTTAGAGAGAAGAAGCCTTGTGAGGTATTCGTCTGTCACATGCATCACCCAGTATTGGTCGGTCACATGAATTAAGCAAACGTTAATGATTAATTTATTATGAATGATGAATAAGCTAAATCATGCAAATATAACTTGTCTCTATATAAGAGAACTAACGGGACTGCCCCGGCGGAGCTCCTGGTCGACATGTTTACTTTGTGCATTGAGTTAGTTGGAACCTCTCCAGCGTGTTGATAATAAAAAATGATTAATTTAAGGTTGACTTTGAGTGTCCCTGTGTAGAATTTACACAACAATTTGGCATCAACGTACAGGATGATTGATTCTGCATGCGAAGCTTTCAAGTGGGGGTCTGCGAGGAAAACTGGTACCGCTTTTTACTTAACCTTTATTTTACTAGGCTATTTATGAAGCGTGAGGGAAATTCCTGTCTGACCAAAAGAGACAAGACCCGCCCCAGACCCTTACTGTGAGCTGCCCAGGAGGAGACATCATCCGCGAACAATTGAGGGACACAGCAATTGATTTCAGTAAGTCAATTKAAATGAATTTGTATAAAATAAAAAGTAATAGTAAAACCAATAAAACTAAACATAAAAATGGAGTAGACTAACTAACTAAAGATAACAATATTATATAGGGATTCTGTATGGAGATATGAAAGGAGAAAGTACTATTCCCAAATATGCTATTAAATAGAACACTAGAGTGAATATTTAAATGCCTGTATGAGTAGAACACTGGTGTAGAGGAGGAATGTGTGATGTAACACAAATGTATAATGGGTTACTAGAGATAAAGTAACATAATACTGAGTATAATGGGTTACTAGAGATATGATGAAGTAACATATTTTTTTTTATTAATATACAACATGCACACTCACATGTAGAAGTACGTAAGTGGTGTAAAAAGTGATTTAAGAAATATTGAGTGGTCCCTTTATGGATAATTTCATAAAGATTAAAGCATTGTACGGGACTTGACTAACCCCTAACCAATAAAACTACAAACACTTTCCTCCACCATGGTAATATATTTTGAAATACATTGCCTTCGKAAAGTATTCAAACCCCTTGATTTWTCCCACATTTTGTTAGGTTACAGGTTTATTCTTTTTTTTCTCAATCTAYACACAACACCCCATAACGACAAAGCAAAAACAGGATATTCCATTTTTTTTGCTAATTTATTCAAAATGAAAAACTGAAATAACATGTAAATAACTATTCAGACCATTTACTCAGTACTTTGTTGAAGCACCTTTGGCAGCTATTACAGCCTCGATTCTTCTTGGGTATGACGCTACAAGCTTGACACACCTGTATTTGGAGAGTTTCTCCCATTCTTTTCTGCAGATCCTCTCTGTCAGGATGGATGGGGAGCGTTGCTGCACAGCTATTTTCAGGTCTCTCCAGAGATGTTCGATCGGGTTTAAGTCCGGGCTCTGGCTGKGCCACTCAAGGACATTGAGACTTGTCCCAAAGCCACTCCTGCGTTGTTTTGGCTGTGTGCTTATGGTCGTTGTCCTGTTAGAAGGTGAACCTTCGCACAAGTCTGAGGTCCTGAGCACTCTTGAGCAGGTTTTCATCAAGGAGCTCTCTGTACTTTGCTCCGTTCATCTTTGGCTTGATCCTGAAATGTCTCCCAGTCCCTGCCGCTGAAAAACATCCCCACAGTATTATTCTGCCACCACCACAATYCACCATAGGGATGGTGCCAGGTTTCCTCCAGAAGTGACACTTGACATTCAGGCCAAAGTTCAATCTTGGTTTCATCAGACCAGAGAATCTTGTTTCTCATGGTTTAAGAGTATTTCGGTTCCTTTTGATAAGTGTGAAGTAACAAAGTGAATGGTAATTGGCTTTCAGATTTGTCTCGCTTCAATAACAAATCTCACCAGATTGGGTCTGCTGGATGGCTGGGATTTCTCCTTAAGGATTAGCCCTCTAACTCCCTGACCCCGTAACTCTGCAGTGAGATCGTCAAGATGATAGGGGAGTATAAGCCAATATGGAGAAGGGGRAAAAATGGTTTAAACTGTGTGTTGTTATTGACATTTGTTCTGGAAATCTGTATTAAGAATATTGGTAGTAATAATTTGTCATACAGTGAATAATTTGAATGGATTTCCTGAATCAGAAATGCCCTAAACTAAACTGTTGTTCTGGTCTGTCCTCTCTCGAGGTTATGGCGAAGGTGACCACAGATGGTATCTAGATGCATGGAAGGGATAATTTGGCCGAGAACAGTGTGAACCTCACCCCCTCTAACCGGCTGAAGTAATGACGTTCACTATGGTCCTTCACCACTTCTACCGTGAGACCTGAGTCCGAGCCAGCAACCTGTACACAGCATCCATTCAAAGCTATCAACTGCCTTTTCTCTCATGAGTGCGACATGAGTCCACGTGGAGTGAGCATAGAGAGAGATCCCGTCCAAACTTCTCTCATGCTGCTGGTGTACTGGTAGGATATAATSGTCTGTAAAGGACATTATCAAGGGCCATCCACTTTGAACATGAGCCATTTGGAGGAYGAACCGAAACACTATCTGAAGAAGAACATGAAGAAACGCCAGAAGAATGAGGGCCGGGAGGGAAATGTGTAATGAAACATGTGTAACTGTTTGAAGCGAAGGTCTTAACATTTTACTGCAATGGTTTTACAAGTATAACCCAGAATAATTGTACAACCCCGCCATGTTTTATATTTCAAGTTCACCCTCATTGATCGAGACAGATGGGTGTCCACCCCAAAGTACCACATGTCATGATGACAGACCTGTCTAGATCAATGAGAGAAGACTTGAAAAAGACAAGATGGTGGCATATATATTGTTGTATTACTTCATGAAGCAGAAAAAGTATTCATTTTTAATAATGGAGCATTTTCTCAATTCAAACTGACCCCCTGCAACTGAACACAGACATTTTATGAGACTCCTGTTTCCACAAATCAAGGCCGAAGACAGCATYGCTAAGGTTGGTTGAAAATTCTCTGTGCTACACCAAACAGTACATATCCTGTAACCCCCAGTAATGGTTAAATCACATTATCTGGTTTAACAATCTGTAGCTAAGAGAACTGGTGATCAGCAGATGATGGGAGAGGTAGTCATGATGAAATTGCTGTTCCCAAAGAAACATACAGTAAGAAAATACAGTACGATCAGTGAAGTAAAGTCCAATTTGTAAGTCGCTCTGGATAAGAGCGTCTGCTAAATGACTTAAATGTAAATGTAAATGTAAAGTTCAGGGATTTTTAAACCTTTATTTAACTAGGCAAGTCAGTTAAGAACAGATTCTTATTTACAATGAAGGCCTGACAGCCGACGTGCCGCCCTATGGGACTCCCAATCATGGCCGGATRTGATGCAGCCTGGATTCTAACCAGGTACTGCAGTGACGCCTCTTGCACCGAGATGAAGTGTCTTAGACCACTACGTCACTTGGGAGCCATACTTGTACAGCTGTGGGAGGAGTATTGTCATGATCAAACTGCCATTCAGCTCCTCTTGAGTCATCTTCTGCTTGAAATCCAGCATAATGTACAATCCATCGAGAGGGATACAGTTCATGGGATACAGCTCTGCTACAATGACACACACAGGCAAAGGAATTCTGTTTCTCTCCATCTAGATTCCACTCCAGGAAGAAGCCCAGGCACCACTCGGTATTGTCTATAAGACAAAAACAAATACATTATACTCCATTGTACAGTGTGTACAACATTTCAACTATGCCAGCATAACATCAACATTAGGGTAGACTAGTTGAACATGCATACATCCGCAAAGAGATTACATTTAAAACTATCTAGTCTAATATAAATARAAATGGCAAAACCCTCAACCTTTGCACAACAACCAGACCGTGCAAATGTACCCAGGTAAGTAGGCAGACAGTATCTACCTACAGCCATGTCTATCAGACATACTTAGCCAAATATGTTTTATATTAAAACCAGCTTATCGGTTTGAGATTTACAACAGTAAATTGTTGCATTATTGTTTCTCCTCACTGTTAGCTAATGAACTTAGCTAGCTAGCCAATAATTATTTACATTTGTTTGGAATCCTATCTTGCAACATGCCTATAATTTTGTGAGATTGGTTAGGATTATGACCATGGATGCCAACCCTTGTCAATTATGTTACATGGTTAGCTAGTAAAATGATTTACATTGGTGATGTTACATGTTTGCTAACAAGTTACAAATGCGAGGCGTGGCGCATAACAAGTAGGCAGGCGCCAGACTAACTTGCTAGCCAACTCCTGTCATGACGTGCTAATGTTTTCTGGTAAAACTAGCTTTAGGTGGCTGGTTGTAACGCTGTAGCTTTCTGTTAAGTAGCCATATCTACGACTAAAAAGAGAAGAGGTTTAACAGTCAAGATAATAGATATCTGATTGTAAAACCTCTTCTATTTTGTCATAAATATGGCTATATGTAGTTGTTAAGCTAGCTAGACTAGCTAATTTAGCCAACTACCTACCTAAATTAGCAAACAGAAAAAGCATTTGATTCCCCCCATCTTAACACAGTAGTATGTTAGCCAGCAATACAAAATTGGGGTTCAGTAGATAAACTAAAGTTAGGTAGCTGGATTGCAGGAAAAATAACTTAGCTAGCCACCATGTTTGTCTTCTGCCCTCTTCGTACTGGCATCGGCTGTAACTGAGCTTCTAGCTAAATCCAACTCTTTGTTTCGAATCCTCTTTGCTAGAGCCTGTTGAAACATGCATGGTTGAATGTCACCATGTAGCTAATAGAACATCCAAAATTTGTGTTGATGAGAGGAATCACTTWAAGCCATCCCAGTCTGGTTAGTTCTTTCAGTTTTGCCCAAAGGATTGTGTTAGTGTCCACCTCCCTTTCAAAAAAGCCTGCCTTGGGGAGGGATGGGGCCAGAGCACAAAGCACTGCCACACACGAGTTGTAGTCTTTCAGAGACTGGAAAAAAYGTGTCAGTTTGTAAATTTAGCAATTAATCCACATAGGGTGTATCTCCTGGGCAATTATGTAATCTCACTGATTTAGAAATGCCTCAGACATGATGAAAACAAGCCCAGATTCCCCCAGGGTGAATTTCTCCTTTTAAATCTCAGCCAGTCACACTTCATATTCAATGTAGGCTATCAGATGGTAGCTAGCTAACTGCACAGAGGCAATGCACACAACACTAAATACTTAATCTAAACTAGCTAACCTGTAGCTGGTGTAAACATTATAATGAAATCACAATGGATTAGTTTCCATTAGACAGCTAGCTGTGTAGTGTCCTTAGCAGGCTAGCTATGTTGTGCTAACGTTAACTAGCTAGATAAACATTTGGCTATGGGCTGGCACTGGTAGTATGGGRTTATGGAGAGTGAATTCAATTGTTTCTTCATCATCTTGCYACTGAGCAAAAAAATAAAAGCAATATGTAAAGTCTTGGTCCCATGTTTAATTTAATGAGCTGAAATAAAAGATCCCTGAAATGTTCCATACTCACAAAAAGCTTATTTTTCTCACATTTATTTACATCCTTGTCAGTGAGTGTTTCTCCTTTGTCAAGATAATCCATCCACTTGACAGGTGTGGCATATCAACAAGCTGATTAAACAGCATGATCATTACACAGGTGCACTTTGTGCTGGGGACAAYGTTCCAAAGCCCACAATCAACAGCCTGATCAACTCAATGCGAAGGAGATTGAGCGCGGCAGTATCTGGTGGTCGCACCAGATACTGACTGGTTTTCTGATCCACGCCCCTACTTTTTTTTAAAGGCATCTTTAACCAACAGATGCATCTCTGTTTTCCCAGTCAAGTGAAATCCATAGATTAGGGCCTAATTAATTTATTTCAATTGACTGATTTCCTTTTATGAACTATAACTCAGTAAAATCTTTGAAATTGTTGCATATTGCGTTTATATTTTCGTTCAGTAACGGATTTCCTTATATAAACTAACTCAGTAAAATCTAACTTTTTCGTTTATATATTTTTTCAGTGTAGTTTTGACCCCATCCAGTAGGGTGGGGCAATACACAATTGTTGCATGTACTCCGCCGAAAAATCCCACCGAAGAAGAAGTTCCGACATTTTTCTTTAGCACGCTTCTGTCAGACAGCTAACTGCTATTTTAATAATTGGCGTAAATGTAATGTACATCTGCATGGGAATGAACCACCGGGTGTCGAGTACAGTGGTAGAGTGTAGCAGCTGCAACGAACGTCGTCAGCTAGCGTAAGAGCCATATTAACAGTTTCGAAACTTGTCTTTGGCCATGACATATTTACAGCTGGCTAACTTAGTTAGCTACTAGAGCATGTTGTTCTCGTACGTTGCTGGCTATGCTAAATTTTAATAGTATTTGTGATTCTTGGCTAACTACTAGTTAGGCTTTGATCATTACTGTAACATTACACATGTCATTGTTGGATGAAGGCGTCTTCTGTACGGAGGAGTTTTGTTAATAGCCCCGACTGAACATAAACACGCATCGCTTGCGTACGGTACGGTTTTGGACCTTATTTCATATCAGTGAGAAATCATTTTCAAAAACAAAGTTAAATTGATACACACCTTTTATAGGTTAGGGTTCCCACTCGGCCATATTTCCATGTTACAGCGCTTGTTTACCCAGACGGAATACTGAGTGGTTTATTTTGATGCGATATTTTWTTTATTTTTTWTTTATTTAACCTTTATTTAACCAGGTAGGCAAATTGAGAACACGTTCTCATTTACAATTGCGACCTGGCCAAGATAAAGCAAAGCAGTTCGACACATACAACAACACATAGTTACACATGGAGTAAAACAAACATATAGTCAATAATACAGTGAAAAAAATAAGTCTATATACAATGTGAGCAAGTGAGGTGAGATAAGGGAGGTGAAGGCAAACAAATATATGTATAAAATATAAAAATATAAAAAGGCCATGGAGGCGAAGTGAATAACACAAGCAAGTAAAATAAAAACTAAAAACACTGGAATGGTTGGTTTGCAGTGGAAGAAGCGCAAAGTAGAGACAGAAAATAATGGGGTGCAAAGGAGCAAAATAAATAATAATAAACAGTAGGTAAAGAGTAGTTGTTTGGGCTAAATTATAGATGGGCTATGTACAGGTGCAGTATTCTATGAGCTGCTCTGACAGCTGGTGCTTAAAGCTAGTGAGGGAGATAAGTGTTTCCAGTTTCAGAGATTTTTGTAGTTCGTTCCAGTCATTGGCAGCAGAGAACTGGAAGGAGAGGCGTCCAAAGGAAGAATTGGTTTTGGGGGTGACTAGAGAGATATACCTGCTGGAGCGCGTGCTACAGGTAGGTGCTGCTATGGTGACCAGCGAGCTGAGATAAGGGGGACTTTACCTAGCAGGGTCTTGTAGATGACCTGGACCAGTGGGTTTGGCGCAGAGTATGAAGCGAGGGCCAGCCAACGAGAGTGTACAGGTCGCAGTGGTGGGTAGTATATGGGCTTTGGTGACAAAACGGATGGCACTGTGATAGACTGCATCCAATTTATTGAGTAGGGTTTTGGAGGCTATTTTGTAAATGACATCACCGAAGTCGAGGATTGGTAGGATGGTCAGTTTTACAAGGGTATGTTTGGCAGCATGAGTAAAGGATGCTTTGTTGCGGAATAGGAAGCCAATTCTAGATTTGACTTTGGATTGGAGATGTTTGATGTGAGTCTGGAAGGAGAGTTTACAGTCTAACCAGACACCTAGGTATTTGTAGTTGTCCACATATTCTAAGTCAGAGCGTCCAGAGTAGTGATGTTGGACAGGCGGGCAGGTGCAGGCAGCGATCGGTTGAAGAGCATGCATTTAGTTTTACTTGTATTTAAGAGCAATTGGAGGCCACGGAAGGAGAGTTGTATGGCATTGAAGCTCGCCTGGAGGGTTGTTAACACAGTGTCAAAAGAAGGGCCAGAAGTATACAGAATAGTGTCGTCTGCGTAGAGGTGGATCAGAGAATCACCAGCAGCAAGAGCGACATCATTGATGTATACAGAGAGAGAGTCGGTCCAAGAATTGAACCCTGTGGCCCCCATAGAGACTGCCAGAGGCCCGGACAACAGACCCTCCGATTTGACACACTGAACTCGATCAGAGAAGTAGTTGGTGAACCAGGCGAGCAATCATTAGAGAAACCAAGGCTGTCGAGTCTGCCGATGAGGATGTGGTGATTGACAGAGTCAAAAGCCTTGGCCAGGTCAATGAATACGGCTGCACAGTATTGTTTCCTATCGATGGCGGTTAAGATATCGTTTATGACCTTGAGCGTGGCTGGGTGCACCCATGACCAGCTCTGAAACCAGATTGCATAGCGGAGAAGGTATGGTGGGATTCGAAATGGTAGGTAATCTGTTTGTTGACTTGGCTTTCGAAGACCTTAGAAAGGCAGGGTAGGATAGATATAGGTCTGTAGCTGTTAGGGTCAAGAGTGTCCCCCCTTTGAAGAGGGGTAACCGCAGCTGCTTTCCAATCTATGGGAATCTCAGACGACACGAAGAGAGGTTGAAGAGGCTAGTAATAGGGGTGGCCAAATTTCAGCAGATAGTTTTAGAAAGAAAGGGTCCAGATTATTTAGCCCGGCTGATTTGTAAGGGTCCAGATTTTGCAGCTCTTTTAGAACATCAGCTGACTGTATTTGGGAGAAAGAGAAATGGGGAAGGCTTGGGCGAGTAGCAGAGGGGAGGGCAGTGCTGTTGTCCGGGGTAGGGTAGCCAGGTGGAAAGCATGGCCAGCCGTAGAAAAATGCTTATTGAAATTCTCAATTATAGTGGATTTGTCGGTGGTGACTGTTTCCTATCTTCAGAGCGGTTGGAAGCTGGGAGGAGGTGTTCTTATTCTCCATGGACTTTACGGTGTCCCAGAACTTTTTTGAATTTGTGTTGCAGGAAGCAAATTTCTGCTTGAAAAAGCTAGCCTTGGCTGTTCTAACTGCCTGTGTATATTGGTTTCTGGCTTCCTGAAAAGTTGCATATCCGGGGGCTGTTCGATGCTAATGCAGAACGCCATAGGATGTTTTTCTGTGGTTAAGGGCAGTCAGGTCAGGAGAGAACCAAGGGCTATATCTGTTCCTGGTTCTAAATTTCTTGAATGGGGCATGCTTATTCAAGATGGTGAGGAAGGCATTTTAAAAAAATGTCCAGGCATCCTCTACTGACGGGATGAGATCAATATCCTTCCAGGATACCCGGCCAGGTCGATTAGAAAGGCCTGCTCGCTGAAGTGTTTAGGGAGCGTTTGACAGTGTGAGTGGAGGTCGTTTGACCGCTGACCCATTACGGATGCAGGCAATGAGGCAGTGATCGTGAGATCTTGGTTGAAAACACAGCAGGTGTATTTGGAGGGCAAGTTTGTTAGGATGATATCTATGAGGGTACCCGTTGTTACGGAATTGGGGTGGTACCTGTAGGTTCATTGATAATTTGTGTGAGATTGAGGGCATCAAGCTTAGATCAAATCAAATCAAATCAAATTTTATTAGTCACATACACATGGTTAGCAGATGTTAATGCGAGTGTAGCGAAATGCTTGTGCTTCTAGTTCCGACAATGCAGTAATAACCAACAGTAATCTAACTAACAATTCCCAACACTACTACCTTCAACACACACACAAGTGTAAAAGGGATAAAGAATATGTACATAAAGATATATGAATGAGTGGTGGTACAGAACGGCATGGCAGATGCAGTAGATGGTATAGAGTACGGTATATACATATGAGATGAGTACTGTAGGGTTATGTAAACATAAAGTGGCATAGTTTAAAGTGGCTAGTGGTACATGTATTACATAAAGATGGCAAGATGCAGTAGATGATATAGAGTACAGTATATACATATGAGATGGGTAATGTAGGGTATGTAAACATTGTATTAAGTGGCATTGTTTAAAGTGGCTAGTGGTACATTTTTACATAATTTCCATCAATTCCCATTTTTAAAGTGGCTGGAGTTGAGTCAGTATGTTGGCAGCGGCCGCTAAATGTTAGTGGTGGCTGTTTAACAGTCTGATGGCCTTGAGATAGAAGCTGTTTTTCAGTCTCTCGGTCCCTGCTTTGATGCACTGTACTGACCTCGCCTTCTGGATGATAGCGGGGTGAACAGGCAGTGGCTTGGTGGTTTGTGTCCTTGATGATCTTTATGGCCTTCCTGTGACATCGGGTGGTGTAGTGTCCTGGAGGGCAGGAGTTTTGCCCCTGGTGATGCGTTCTGCAGACCTCACTACCCTCTGGAGAGCCTTACGGTTGTGGGCGGAGCAGTTGATTGTAGGGTGGCTGGGGTGTTGAGCATGTTCAATTTAGGTCGCCTAGCAGAGAGCTCTGAAAGATAGATGGGGGGAATCAGTTCACATATAGTGTCCAGAGCACAGCTGGGGGCAGAGGGTGGTCTATAGCAGGCGGCAACGGTGAGAGACTTGTTTTTAGAGAGGTGGATTTTTAAAAGTAGAAGTTCAAATTGTTTGGGAACAGACCTGGATAGTAAAACAGAACTCTGCAGGCAATCTTTGCAGTAGTTGCAACACCCGCCCCTTTGGCCGTTCTATCTTGTCTGAAAATCTTGTAATTGGGATGATTGTCTGATTTTTTGGTGGTCTTTCTAAGCCAGGATTCAGACACGGCTAAAACATCCGGGTTGGCAGAGTGTGCTAAAGCAGTGAACAAAACAAACTTAGGGAGGAGGCTTCTAATGTTACGATGGCATGAAGCCAAGGCTATTACGGTTACAGAAGTCATCAAAAGAGAGCGCCTGGGGAATAGGAGTGGAGCTAGGTACTGCAGGGCCTGGATTCACCTCTACATCACCAGAGGAACAGAGGAGGAGTAGGATAAGGGTACGGCTAAAAGCTATGAGAATTGGTCGTCTAGAGCTACTAGAGCAGAGAGTAAAAGGAAGTTTCTGGGGGCGATAAAATAGCTTCAAGGAATAATGTACAGACAAAGGTATGGTAGGATGTGAATACAGTGGAGGTAAACCTAGGTATTGAGTGATGATGAGAGAGATATTGTCTCTAGAAACATCATTGAAACCAGGTGATGTCATCGCATATGTGGGTGGTGGAACTGAGAGGTTGGATATGGTATAGTGAGCAGGGCTAGAGTCTCTACAGTGAAATAAGCCAATAAACACTAACCAGAACAACAATGGACAAGGCATATTTACATTAAGGAGAGGCATGCTTAATCGAGTGATCAATAAGGGTCCAGTGAGTAGAGGTTGGTTGGGGTCACGTCGATCCAGACAGTAGGCCGGGTAGAGGCTATCGGTAGCAAGATAGCATAGGATGGAGGTCTAATTGTAGATACCTCGTGCGTTTCCGTCGGTAGGTTAGTGGGGTTCCGTGTGGTAGAGGGGATCAATCCAAATTGGCAAAATAGATATAGTGGCCCAAGAAAAAATWAAWAAAWAWAATAATAATAATAATAATTGTCCGATATACTTATTCAGATAGCAGCCGATAAGACATCTAACGATTAGCGGGCCCCAGGTGAGCGTTCAGGTAACGTCGGGACGGGGGTGCCAGTTGGATAACTCCCTCGGGCAGATAACGTCGGCAGTCAGTCGTGAAGGCCCGGTGGGGCTCCGTATCTGCAGCAACAACAACAACAAAAAACAACAAAACGGGTCCGGATAGGTGACTGTAGCCCAGGAATGGCTGATGGAGCTCCTCAGCTAGCTCCGGAATAAATTACGTTTGCTCCGGGATCGACGTAAGCCAATAGACACACGGTTTGCAGCTAGCTAGCTGCGAAATATGTCCAGTGCCTGCGGCTGAAATCCGGTGATGAAGTAGAAGAAGAAAAAAAATCCGAAAGTATAGCGGTGTATGTTTATAGAACCGTACAACAATTGAGAATCGTTTCACGTTTAGCTGGAGTATTTGGCGCAGGGACGGGCAACCAACCTGATTGGTGTCACACTTTTGGCCCAGCCACAGCTAACACACCTGACCCCAATAATTAACATATGATTTTCAGTTTAGAATGCAATTTGTTTAATCGGCTGTGTATGCTAGGGGGGAAAGTGTGACACCACTCCAGCCCCAGAGGACTGGAGTTGTCCATCCCTGATTTGGCTGTTTTGGCATCCAGAGCCATCTCACCTTTTATTTAAACAGAACATRTCTGGTCCTTGGACTCTATGGAGAAATGCTAGGCTCCTTTAGTCCATTATTGGGCTAGCTACCACTGTAGCAAGCTATTATGCCATGTTTTTCTTCTGTTACAGGATGTTGTTCATACTAGCTAATCGGGCTGAATTCTGATGCCAATAACTGAAAATGGATAGAGATTTACTGAGGCAGACTTTGTCTCACCATGGACAAAGCCTGTTTACCCATCTCTCGTGAACAAAGTGAAAATCCAGATTTCAAAGATATTGAACTGGACTTGTCTAAGGCCAGCTATCAAATGTAATTTTAGATGAACAGTACAGTGATTTAGCTAATGGAACACCAAGTTGGCAACACTGTCAATGGCAAATTTCCAGAAAATGTGTACATGATCATTAATATCCATGTTTTACAGAAAATATGGAGGGGAGGACAATGCTTTAGTGGAGCAGTTCAAATTGAGGTAAATTAACATATTGTACTGAGTTTGGCCTAATATCATTTTCCTAGAGTCCTATGCCATCATGCCCCCTCTGGAGCAGTTCATGGAGGTGTCATTTGAGGAGCAGAGGAATCTGTTGTACAGGGACATGGAGCGAGAGGATATTGTGATAGGCAGGATCRACTCCATCAGGGATTTTGGCTTCTTTGTAACACTGATCTGCATGGCAGGTGGACTAGAGAGAGACATAGAGGATCTGGAGCTCACGGTAAGGCTTGTGGCTTTGGCCTGGTGGTCAGTGTTATTTATTGAAGAAATAGGAGCACATGTTAACCTCGCTCTGCTTTCTTTCTCTCCTCAGGCCCTGTGTCCCCTTAGAGATGTACCTTCTAATGGCAATCATGACGATCCGCTATYGTACTATCAGATTAACGATTTAATAAGAGGTGAATGCACACTGCACTAGCGAACTGTGTTGGAAATGTAAACATGCTCACAATGCAGTTTTGTGATAAGTCAACAAACTGACCCATATACCATGTGCTGTGCTCTAGCTGGAGTGAAGGATATTGACCGATACCATGAGAAGATAACCATTTCACTTCAGCCCACCTCCCGTGCCCCAAACCTGATGAGCCTAAAGCTCGGAGTGTTTAGTAGAGATTATCTTCCACTTCAATACAGGTAARACAGATATATTCTAGTTGGCAGAAAACATGGTAAAAAATAGTTCAGCTTGAACTTAGGCTGTCTTTGCTCATTGTACTGTTTTACCCAGTTGCAGTGTGAGGGTTGCCAATGACAACACTGAAACCTATGAGAGGGTTTTAGAGGATACTATTGGATACTCCAACCCATCTAATGTGGAGTATCTCCTGGGGAAGATTGGGATCAGTGACACACAGCCTCCCTCACTCATGAGAGGGCTACAGAGGTAAGAAGACAAACTTGTTGTTTTGTCACTCTTCAGCAGACACGCTTGCCAGAAAATGATACCCCTAGCCCCCTTTTATCAGCACTTGACTGTATTTTGGGACTYCTTTACAGCAAACATTTCCTTGAGGAGGACTTTGCCACAATTATCCGAAAGAAGCAGTCTGCGTCCTGGACTCTTAAATGGTATGCCTGACATTTTAACTCCCATTGCATATTGGAGAAAAACAGAGGAGCTGGTGATTAGATCTGTGCTAATCTATTTACAGAATGCATGAACTGATCGTGCTTTGTTTTTGTCAATATACGTTATGTCTGGGTTACAGTGTGAGGGTTGGTGTGGACCACTTCAAATCTGGTCGCCACGTTGAAGCAATGAATGAATATAATAAGGCCTTAAATATTGACACTAACAATGTGGAAGCCCTTGTGGCACGTGGTGCACTGTGAGTATCCATCTAATTTTATTGATAATGATGTCGCGTAGTAGTCAGCACTCCMAGCCTCAACTCTGCTAGTTATTTCTGTTTAAACACAGGTTTTTAAAATGCTTTTAATTCTAACATAAAATGTAGTTGTCCTACATGCAGTTAATATAAACCTGCCAGTTGACTTCTCCCAGTTATGCCAACAAAGGGAGTTTGCTAAAGGCAATAACAGACTTTGAGCTGGCATTGGAAAGCTGCCCAACCCACAGAAATGCTAAGAAATACCTAGGTGGCCAGCGAGGTGGCCAGTAAGTAGGAATGTTTTCCCTCTTCCTTTATTATCCTGTGTTTCTAAGTGACAACCACTCCTCTAAAATACTTGTTTCCTTCTGTTAGACTGGAGAAGGAACAAAAGTTAGTTACAGCTGAGGGCCTCTACAGAAAAGCTCTGGCCTTAGAAGACTCCTTCCCGGATGCCAAGGAAGCATTGAGAAAAATAGAGCTACTTATCCAGGTGAGCTGGTACATTCCATGGGTTATGCCAACTATTCCACTTGTCTCCCATTTTAAGAAGCTATGCTTCGATTGGCAAGTCTGTTTCTGACTGTTTTAACACTCTCATATAACTGATACTTTATCAGTTTACTTGACATATTTGAACATGAACATTTGAAAAGGGGCCAGTTAAAAGTTCACTCATTTTTGTGTGTTTGGCGTAACACACAGGGAGCCTTGTAATACTGATGAAGTGTTTTGTTGTGTGCGTGTCTGCAATCTGGGACCCTGCCCTTTGACTCTGCCCGACTGCCTTGATTGTCGCGTGTCTATTGGTGAAACAAACAACCTTACTGGAATGAAAATGGTTGGTACGCTGGACCTGGTCTCAATGCGGTAAATGTAAACTTTTTTTGTTCACCTGGAAAATTGCCATTTGTTCTCTACCTGTAATTATGATTTCTGGATCATGCCATGGTAAACTTGTCTGTATGTGCCGTTTTTCACATTCCTGGTTTCCTCCCATGTTTGAATTTTTGAAATATGGTGCAATTTTACTATGAAAACTGACTTCTTTAAAGAAATCCCTCAAACTGAGAGAAGAGGCAGCAGCAAAGGAAGCGGAAAAAGCTAAGAATGTGGAGACGAGTGCAGAAAAATTGCGTAAGATCTTAAAAKAAGAAAAAAGGTAAATCCATACCAATCCAACATCAGGAAGGTAAACTGTCAGCTCATCGGTTGCCTTGTAAAACAAAATGCATACACGTAATTTAATTTGGCTAAATATCAATCATCGTTTAAGTCGCCAATATCACCTAAGTTTGATTCTGTAGCTAGATAGTTTTTTTGCTATAACTCCCTCTAGAATGAAAAAGAAACGGAAGATATCTTCCTCTTTATCAACGTCATTGTCTTCCACCTCTTCGTCCGACCACTCCTCCTCATGGTGCAGGAAGTCAAAGACAAAAAAGAGRAAACACAGACGGTCATCTCGAGGGGAGAAGCGGAAGGTTTTATCCAGGGACGACAGGAGTGTGTCTGAGGAATGGTACCCTGCCCCACCCAACACCACCACCACCACCTCCTTCCTGGATCAGAAATGTAGCTTGGTCAGGCTTTTTGAGGGGCCAGAGAGGACTGAAGAGCATAGTCAGCCCCACAGCAAAGGCAGGCACCGCTCACATCACTCTTTATCATTAGTGTCCACAGATGCTCCGGACAACAGCAGAGGTAGGTTTGAAGATGACCCTGTTGACAGCTCTCCTCAGCGAGCTGAGAGCAGCAAGGGGAAAGGTRTCCGTGATGACAAGACCAGTGATGAGGAGGTGAATGAGAGGGAAGCCTCCAGGGTGCATTGGAAGAGCCAGGGCCAGGAGGATCAAAGTATCCCACAAGAAGTTCTCAGCTCATCGGAGAAAGCCAAACACAGAAGAATGTCCTCATCTGCCAGCTCAGAGCATTCCTGCAAATCTGACCGGTACGCCAACGACCTCACGTCACAGTCCCACATATCGAGTTACAGACGATCAGATAGTGGGAGGTATGGTAGCACAGAACAAGGAGATGTAAAAAACAAGGCCACCCGAAGGTCTGATGGCAGGGATAACAGGTATTCCACTGATGCCTCTCTGAATGGTAAGGGATCTGCAGGAGGAAATAGAGCTGTCAACTAATCTCCTAGATATCTTCAGCCAAATAGCTCAGTTTGAGAAGGAGAAATACTTCAAGCTGAAAAAGTGAATTCAGCTTTTCCGAGATGCTTTAACCATCTTATTTCATAACTATGAACAAATCAACTATTGCTATTATAGTGTTGGACAAATTTCTAGTGTCCAATGCTGTCAATTTTGCATTGGTGATATCAAAAAATGTGCTCTGAAATGTTTACTGTTTTTGTGATAATTACACTGCCTTAATATCATATCAGATTGTATTTTCTGTGAAAGGACATGCTTTTTACGTGCCAGAAAGCAAATGAAAGACCTGTTAAGATATTTGCTGTCGGCATGCAGTTTGAAAATGATTTTGCTTCAATTAAAGGTAGACTCTGTGAAATTACATTGTTAGGAGCAGATATTGCGATAGTCTACCTTTAACTMATTTTCCTCCTAAGTACAATAAACTCTGTATTAGTATCAGGAAACTCACAAATTAGAATAAAAAAATTGCTCAATATATCTATTTGCTGGTAGTAGATTGGAAGATGTTATTCAATGACTGAAGTTTCAATATGAATCCTTTTCAATAAATCGGCTGTGAGCTTTGGCCAAAATTTCCCAGCCTGATTTGTTTGGTTTAAGCATTAATGTGGATATTTTGTATAATCCAACTTCGAACCAGATATTTGCTTATAAGAATGTGTGCTAATGCTGTTCTATAGACCCTTTTTCAGTACATGACACACTGACGTAATGCACAGATACGCGCAACTCTTGGCGGCAGTAAGAAAGCCATCGCTGTCTGTGCCCATTCAACAGCCTAGCTTTGTTTTTATTACTTCTAAACAAAATAACATGTGGGTTCTCATACCCTTACAATTATGTTTTGATTCTTGCTTAAATAGTGGCTATGATTATATTTGGCTGTGATCTATGAATTCTTTTGGGGTGGTGCAGCAGTTTGTTAGCTAGAATGCTAACGCTCATTGATTCCAGTTGTAGCAAAAGCTAGCCAAAGAGCCATTTTACTGGTTGAAGTGCTTTTTTAAAGTAAAATGCAGTTGATTTGCGATGACACAAACATATTAAGCAGGTCATTCATATGAGCCTTAATCCAATGATAATACAAAAGTAGTGTGAAATGCACTCATAAACTACATGTAAATAGCGATTTTCTTTTTGTTGACGTTCCCCCTTGGTCTTCCACCAACTTGCATGCATCGCACATGTGCGGCAATGTTTGCAAACRTAGAAAGGGTTCTATAGCTTTGTATGGATCTTACTGTTACATTTCTTGTATCTCGCTTCAGTGTTGAGACTAACTTAAACCCAATGGCATATTGGTAAGCTAATTTATGTAAAATTGCATGATTTAATAACTGGACACAGCATCCTTGCAAAGAGCACAACTTTCATGTCAACAGCCAAAGTGGCTTATTTACAGCTTAACTTCAACGTCTTCAATCACTATACTGCACATCAGTTAGACATGTTTTTAGTTCATCTTGTTACAAGGGATTACTCACTAATACACAGGCACAGCTCTTTAGTCCGTCAAATCTATCACCCTTAAATGTACTAATGTTTTAATAAACTGATCCCTTTAACTTTAATCATGTTATGCACTGTTTACTCTGTGGTGGTCATGTCTTTYCATTTATTTATTTATTTTTGCCTTAAGTGCACTCCTTTATTGGAATCACATTTTATGTATGCAGTGTGCTATTAATCCTACATTTGAAAACCTTTCATCTCACATGACCATTTGCATGTTTTTACCTGATGATTTTATGAAATACAGATGTATACTGAACAAAACTATAAACGCAACATGTGAAGTGTTGGTCTTGTTTCATGAGCTGAAATAAAAAATCCCAGAAATGTTCCACATCCACAAAAAGCTTATTTCTCTCAAATGTATTGTTTGCATCCCTGTTAGTGAGCATTTCTCCTTTTCCAAGATAATCCATCCACCTGACAGGTGTGGCATATCATGAAGCTGATTTAACAGCATAATCATTACAAAGGTGCAWCTTGTGCTGGGAACAATAAAAGGCCCCTCTAAAATGTGCAGTTTTGTCACACAACACAATGCCACAGATGTCTCAAGTTTTGAGGGAGTGTGCAATTGGCATGCTGACTGTAGGAATGTCCTCCAGAGCTTTTGCAAAATAATTGAATGTAAATTTCTTGACCATAAAACGCCTTCATTGTTTTGGGGAATTTGGCGGTACATACAACCGCAGACCACATGTTACCATGCTAGCCCAGSACCTCCACGTCTGACTTCTTCACCTACGGGATYGTCTGAGACCAGCCACCTGGACAGCGATGAAATTGTGGGTTTTCACAACCAAAGAATTTCTGCACAAACTGTCAGAAACCGTCTCAGGGAAGTTCATCTGCGTGCTCGTCGTCCTCATCAGGGTCTTGACCTGACTGCAGTTTGGCGTCATAACCAACATCACTGAGCAAATGCTCACCTTCGATGGCCCCTGGCAAGCTGGAGAMGTGTGCTCTTCATGGATGAATTCTGGTTTCAACTGTACCGGGCGTTTATCGTGTCATGTGGGTGAGTGGTTTGCTGATGTAAATGTTGTCAACAGAGTGCCTCGTGGTGGGGTTATGGAATGGTCAGGCACACGATACGGATAAAGAACACAATTGCATTTTATTGATGGCAATTTGAATACAAAGAGAGACCTTGATGAGATCCTGAGGCCCATTGTGCAATTMATTTGCCACCATCACTTCATGTTTCAGCATGATAATGCATGGCCCCATGTTGCAAGGGTCTGTACACAATTCCTGGAAGCTGAAAATGTCCCAGTTCTTCCATGACCTGCATACTCACCAGACATGTCACCCATTGAGCATGTTTGGAATGCTCTGGATTAACGTGTATGACCCCGTGTTCCAGTTCCCACCAATATTGCTCATTGAAGAGGAGTGGGACAACATTCCACAGGCCACAATCAACAGCCTGATCAACTCTATATGAAGTAGATTTCTCACGCTGCATGAGGCAAATGGTGGTCACACCAGATACTGACTGGTTTTCTGATCCACATCCTACATTTTTAAAGGTATTTTTATTTTACGTTTATTAAACTAGGCAAGTCAGTTTAAGAACAAATTCTTATTTACAATGACGGCCTAACCCAGACGACGCTGGACCAATTGTGCACCGCCCTATAGGACTCCCAATCACGGCCGGTTGTGATACAGCCTGGAATTGAACCAGGTTCTGTAGTGACGCCTCGTGCACTGAGATGCAGTGCCTTAGATTGCTGCTCCATTCGGGAGCCCCAACAGATGCGTATCTGTAGTCCCAGTCATGTGAAATCCATATATTAGGAMCTAATTAATTAATTTCAATTGACTGATTTCCTTATATGAACTGTAACTCAGTAAAATCTTTGAAATTGTTGCATGTTGCRTTTATATTTTTGTTCAGTGTAATATGACCCAGTGGCGAGCTCAACTGAAAATATGCACTTTTGATACTTTCCACTGGAGGGCAGTACAACACTAGCTCTGCACACAGTTTTTTAAAGTACTGTGTGGCCAATTATAAAAATAGTGAAACAACTAGATAGTCCGCCCAATTATTTTAGTATAATTTTTCCTCTGTCCTCCACAGTTATGACATTTATATTTACTTCACGCTACACTTGTCTAACCTTAATAGTAAAAATAGATTGAAAATTAGATTTTATGAGAGTAATATGTGTCTTCTAGTGATGACAAAGGTAAGCTTTTCTCCATCTCAATTCATCAGAGAACGTAATATTTTAACCACTTAATTCACTTAACATTTGTTATCTGAAAACACTGGGTCACATCGGGGTCTTATAAAGTCATAATAGTCATTAACCTTTTGACAGCAGTAACCTTGATTGTACACTGTCAACTCATTCTCTGGGTCCCACAATGGCAATATTGCATTCTAAGCAAAGAGAWTGAGGTAGGGGGAGACATCATAGTGTGAGGAGTGGGCATTGTGCCAATCAATGGGCTATGTTCAAATTAAAATGAAATTCCACCTAGCACTCCATTGTTCCAGTCTCAGGGCTTAGGTAAAAGCATGTCCCTAGCGGCATTTAAGATGCTGGAGATGTGCATGCACAGCCTGTTCTCATAGACTAGACGTAACATAGTAAATGTATATCCGGGACACTCGGATTAGTATTATATGTTACATTTGGTATGGTTACATAAGACAGAAGGTTTCTTAAGGCAAAAACGGAAGGAGGTTGGATGGGTGGGCGTCAGTGGGAAGATAAAAACATGTCTGTCTAGCGGCCGGTGCAGTTTATGAAGAGGGAGGACAAAACATTTTTTTCATGTGCATGGCCTTATTTCTATTACAGCATATTGGATGACTGTCATTCATATTCCATTTACCCTATTCAACATAAAATCGATAGGTTTAGGCTACTACATGATACTTGAATTTTCCCTATGCCTATGAATGAAAATTTACAACGTAGTAGGTTTGCACACTCTTGCCTTCATCTAGCATATCTAGTGTGTACTCATTAGTCCAACAGTTGCAAACAAGTTTCTATTGGCCAAAATCAGGTATGTTTATCCCTGTTTCGTTCCGTTTAATAAATGGTTTTCAAAGAATCGGCTAAATGAATACACCCCTGATCACGTGTAAACAGTTCACTTTCATAGAAGCCAAGTTGTATTCCTTCATTTGTGGACTTCCTTCGTTTGTGGACTTTTCCAAGCTAAACCATATCATAACCGCCACACACAGCCTACAATTTTGTCACCATATTAGCTAAAGTAACGTCATAGTCAACATAGCTAATAGAACTAACGCGTTAGTAAATCCGCTACAATCATGCAGTAACGTTATAGTGTATAGTCAGTCAGCAGTTTAGCAGTTACACCGGCAGGCCCCGGTGGCAATAAATTAGTCAAACCAAACGCTTACCTTGACTTGGAAGAGTACCACTGTTGTGTTGGATATAGTCAGCTAGCTAACATAGCATTCCTCTGTTTGAGCAGGGTGTTTGAGTAGGCTAAACTAGCTAGCTGCATTTGCTAGCTAAGTAAGTGAAACTGAAAGGGGGAAAAAATTACTCTCTCTTGCTTTTCCTTCATTTTTGAATCAATTAATTGGTTAAAAACTGTTCAACTATTGTCTTTCTCTCTCTTTGAGTCAACTACTCAGCACATTTTATGCACTGCAGTGCTAGCTAGCTGTGGCTTATGCTTTCAGTACTAGATTAATTCTCTGATCCTTTGATTGGGTGGACAACATGTCAGTTCATGCTGCAAAAGCTCTGACAGGTTGGAGGACGTCCTTCGGGAGTTGTTATAATTACTGTGTAAGTCTATGAAAGGGGGTGAGAACCATGAGCCTCCTAGGTTTTGTATTGAAGTCAATGTACCCAGAGGAGGACGGAAGCTAGCTGTCCTCCGGCAACACCATGGTGCTACCCTACAGAGTGCTGCTGAGGCTACTGTAAATCTTCATTGCAAAACAGTGTTTTAATCAATTATTTGGTGACATGCAAATATATTTAGTATAGTGTTATCTAAAAAGGATGATTTAAAAAATGTTTTCCAATTTTTATTTTTATGAAATTCACTAAGGAGGATGATCCTCCCCTTCCTCTTCTGAGGAGCCTCCACTGGTGGGCGTATAACGCAAACGTCGAGCAACCGAACGGTTGCGTTTTTCCGAATCTCATCACGGACAACTTTAACATTCTACCTAATTAGCGACTTTGCAACTACTTACTACTTTTTAGCTACTTTGCAACTACTTAGCATATTAGCTAACCCTAACCTTAACCCTTTAAACTAACTCCTAACCTTAACACTKGCCTAGCTAACGTTAGCCACAACAAATTTGAAATTCGTAACATATCATACGTTTTGCAAATTCGTAATGTGTCATACGAAATGGTTGATGGACATCCACAAATTAATACATACAATACGAAACAATCTCATACTAAATGGAGTGCATGGCACTAGATTGACGAGAGCAGCATTTTCTGATTTAAGCTGACCAAGACCACCAACAACAACACATAAAACCTCACATAATTATGCCCAAAACAATGACAATTTCTCTCAACCAGTGGCATATGAGCTTTTTAGTTGAGCACTGATGCCGCCCTTCGGTAAGAAGTGCCCACTTTGTCAAAGGCTGGTGCGCAAAATATTTTGCGTGTCCATTCCCAGCACACCTCTCCAGGGTGCTGTTGGAGAGACGCATCTCTGTAGTGCTCCACCAACGTTGCGTAAAAACCCCCAACATAAATCATGTCGCAGATAWWRGATATGGTGGAAAGAGTATGTGGCCTTTTCTGTAGCCTACAGGCTGGAAATAAACGGTATGACAATGTAATGAGACTGACACTTTTTACATCATGCAGGTTTCTCCGATCAAATAGCATAACCTAAATAGCACTCATTAAAATACAAAATGATCCGTCATGTTAACAAACAACATATCCTAAAAATATATGGAATGGACAATAACAATATGGAATGGACAATAACAATTGTTGTCCAGGAGTTTCACCCCACTGTCATGATCAGTGGTTTCAAGTTTGTATCCTACATTTTTGGCAGGCTGATCATAGTGAAAAAGAAAATTACTTCTGCATTTCCTACTGTGTAAACACATTGCAAATAGGCTTGCGATAACTCCTGGTAAAGTTGGCTAGCTGATATGCAGAGCTTAAATAGCCACATTGATTATTCACAGGAATCAGGACTATTAAAGCCAATGCAATGGCCCTTTTTTTTTCACAAACGGTGGGCCTACCACATGTATGTGCATTCATAAAATGTCATTGCAGGCCGACGTGGTAGGCTACACCCCAGTAAGCACGAGCCAACGTCTTTTATTTGTGTTTTACAAACGGTAGGCTTACCACATAAATGGGCATTCATAAAATTCAATTTCAGACAACACTGTAGGCTACACCTCAGTAAGCATGGACTGATGCCGACGTCTTTTGTTGGTGCAGTTCC
Source organism: Salvelinus sp. IW2-2015 (assembly GCF_002910315.2). NCBI lineage: Eukaryota > Metazoa > Chordata > Actinopteri > Salmoniformes > Salmonidae > Salvelinus > Salvelinus sp. IW2-2015. The sequence goes on from NC_036856.1 coordinate 18,630,803, forward strand.
GGACCGGCCTTAATTTTTGATCCGTTCCGGAACTGTGTTTGGTTCAGATCTTGTCCGGTCTGGACCAGCCTTGATTTGGGCCAAACATAGACGTCTATAAATGACTTATTTTCAACTTTCATTCAGAGCCTGATTTCAACATCCGTAAAAAAAAAAATCTAAATTCAAAGTCTGTAAAATATGTATTTTCATTATCCGGAAATAAGTATTTTTAACTTTCATTCAGAACCGAAAAGAACCAGATAAAAAAAAAAAAATCTACGTCTGGAAAATACGTATTTTCTCCGTAATCTTGCTTAATGAGAGTATTCTAGTTTTGCAGAGGGCGGCATTTTCCTGTCTTGCTTATGGCGGCAGAACGGCAAGGACTGGCCCTGATGGAGTGTCTTGAATTTCCATTCAGAATAATACGAAACGCTCTGAGACCAGTTTGTAGTGTATGCATGACAATGAACTCTTGTTCATCTCCCCACAGAAACTCACAAAGACCTTTTCGTTGCATCACGTTAGTGAACACATTCATAGGCTCTCTGCTAATGTAGTGCCACGGCCCATGGCGGTAATGCATTTCCCCCACCGCTCTCCAAATGTGTACTGTTTGCACAGCCGAAGAGTAAAGGCCCGTCTTGTCTTGCATCAACTGACAAAAACGATCAAAGGTTTTTGGGCTAATTAGTTTGATAGACAGTCAGCTGACATTTCTTCATTGGGCTTGGGCATGCTTATATTTTGCATTTATTCATTGTTCCTCTCAGGTCATTTGATTTACTAAGCATTTTTCTCTGTTTCCCTTGGGAATAAACAGGTTAAGCCTTTTTGTCTGAAGGACCTTAAGTCCTTGGATGAGTCTAAGGCCTTTTCTCATTTGGGTAAAAGTCCGCCCTTAAGAAAAAAGTGCCGTATAACTCCATTACACTGCAGTTAGAGTGCAATATAACTGCAGTATGCTGCAAATACTGCGTCCAAAAAATAATTTTTGTCTTACTAGAGTGCAGTATAACTGAAGTTCAACTGCAGTTATTCTGCAATTACTTCATTCAAAATACCACAGTCGACTGCAATCTTTTTTTGTAAGGGCGTTCTCCACCCTCTCTAAGCTGTGACAAGGAAACTAATAAGTGGTCGAGGAGATGTCAATTCATTWGTAGGCAAACGGAAGAGTGTCCACCCCTCCTCGTTAACTATCCTCGATGAAAGGTGGCTATGTGTATCCTACCTGAGTCCTTCGCCGAAGAGTTTTGTTAAACACTTAATTTCACGGGGTCCTTATTACAGTGTAATTACATGAGTAATTATGCTGTAATATGTATTGAAATTCATTGTAAAAATACATAGTTATATATAACAACATGTAACTGGTGGCAGTCTGTAATTGCAGAAGTATGACAATRAATGCTTTTTACCATGTGTGTTACAAATGTTTCCAATAGCATCCCAAACATACTTTTGGTCATGTAGTGTATGTGGACACCTGCTTGTCGACGATCTCATTCTAAAATCATGGGCATTACTATGGAGTTGGTCCCCCCTTTGTTGCTGTAACAGCCTCCACTCTTTGGGGAAGGCTTTCCACTATATGTTGGAACATTGCTTCAGGGACTTGCTTCCATTCAGCCACAAGAACATTAGTGAGGTCGGGCACTGATGTTGTGCGATTAGGCCTGGCTCACAGATTATCTGGTCTGATGAAACCACAATTGAACTCTTTGGCCTGAATGCCAAGCRTCACAACTGGAGGAAACCTGGCACCATCCCTATGGTGAAGACACGAGGCTGTATTGGCTGCCAAAGGTGGTTCAACAAATTACTGAGTAAAGGGTCTGAATACTTTTGTAAATATTAAAAAATATATATATACATTTGAAAAACCTGTTTTTGCTGTATCATTATGGGGTATTGTGTGTAGATTGATGAGGAWTTTTTTWAAATAAATTTTAGAATAAGGCTGTAACGCAACAAAATRTGGAAAAGTGAAGGGGTCTGAATACTTTCTGAATGCACTGTATGGTGTAGCATTAAGATTTCCCTTCAATGGAACTAAGGGGCCTAGCCTGAACCATGRAAAATAGCCCCAGACCGCTATATTCCTCCTCCACCAATCTTTACAGTTGGCATTATGCATTCGGGCAGGTAGTGTTCTCTTGGCATCTGCAAAACCCAGATTCATCCGTCGAACTGCCAGATGGTGAAGCGTGATTCATCACTCCAGAGAACGCRTTTCCATTGCTCCAGAGTCCAATGGCGGCGAGCTTTACATTGCGCATGGCGGCCGATGCTTGGCATTGCATAGTGGCCTTAGGCTTGTGTGCGGCTCCTCGGCCATGGAAACCCATTTCWTGAGGCTTCCGACAAACAGTTATGCTGCTGACGTTGTTTCCAGAGGCATTTTGGAACTCGGTAGTGAGCGTTGCCACCAAGGATAGACTTTGTTTACACGTTATGCGCTTCAGCACTCGGTGGTCCCATTCTGTGAGCTTGTGTGGCCTACCACTTCGTGGCTGAGCCGTTGTTGCTCCTAGACRTTTCGACTTCACAATAACAGCTTGGAAAGGTGGCATCCTATGACGGTGCCACTTGAAAGTGACTGAGCTCTTCATTCTACTACCAATGTTTATTTATGGAGATTGCATGACTGTGTGCTCGATTTTATACACCTGACAGCAACGGGTGTGGCTGAAATTGCCAAATCCACTAATTTAAAGGGGTGTCCACATACCTTTGTATATACTGTATATACACAGTGCATTCTGAAAAGAAATCCACATTTTGTTACATTACAGCCATATTCTAAAATTGATTAAATCGTTATTTTACTGGGGTGTATGCATGGCTGGAGAGGCCTACAAGCCACAGTGTCTCGCACCCACTGTGAAATTTGGTGGCGGATCGGTGATGATCTAGGGGGGCTTCAGCAAGGCTGGAATCGGGCAGATTTGTCTTTGTGAAGGACGCATGAATCAAGCCCCATACAAGGTTGTCCTGGAAGAAAACTTGCTTCCTTCTGCTCTGACAATGTTCCCCAACTCTGAGGATTGGTTTTTCCAGCGGGACAATGCTCCATGCCACACAGCCAGGTCAATCAATGTGTGGATGGAGGACCACCAGATCAAGACCCTGTCATGGCCAGCCCAATCTCCAGACCTGAACCCCATTGAAAACCTCTGGAATGTGATCAAGAGGAAGATGGATGGTCACAAGCCATCAAACAAAGCCGAGCTGCTTGAATTTTTGCGCCAGGAGTGGCATAAAGTCACCCAACATCAATGTGAAAGACTCGTGGAGAGCATGCCAAGACGCAGGAAAGCTGTGATTAAAAATCAGGGTTATTCCACCAAATATTGATTTCTGAACTCTTCCTTATTTAAAACATTAGTATTGTGTTGTTTAAAAATGAAAATGAACTTTTTTATTTTCTTGCGTTATTGACCAGTTGTCATTTTCTGCAAATAAATGCTCTAAATTACTATTTTTATTTGGAATTTGGGAGAAAGGTTGTCAGTAGTTTATAGAATAAAACAAAAATTCAAATTTTACCCAAACACATACCTATAAATAGTAAAACCAGAGAAACTGATAGTTTTTCTGTGTAATACTGTGCACAGCAAAAGTGAACAGTGAAGAGGCGACTCCGGGATGCTGGCCTTCTAGGCAGAGTTGCAAAGAAAAAGCCATATTTCAGACTGGCCAATAAAAAGAAAAGATTAAGATGGGCAAAAGAACACAGACACTGGCCAGCATCCTGGAAYCACCTTGTCACTGTTGACTATTTTTCCAACTGAATTGAAAATAAGAACAATCCTAAATGTATTTTTGATACTGTCGCAAAGCTAACTAAAAAGCAGCATTCCTCAAGAGMGGATGGCTTTCACTTCAGTGATAAATTCATGAACTTCTTTGAGGAAAAGATCATGATCATTAGAAGGCAAATTATGGACTCCTCTTTAAATCTGGGTATTCATCCAAAGCTCAGTTGTGCTGAGTCTGCACAACTCTGATAGGACCTGGGATCAAGGGAGACACTCAACCCTGCTGGTCATCTATGAACATTTGAACATCTTGGCCATGTTCTGTTATAATCTCCACCCAGCACAGCCAGAAGAGGACTGGCCACACCTCATAGCCTGGTTCCTCTCTAGGTTTCTTCCTAGGTTCTGGCCTTTCTAGGGAGTTTTTCCTAGCCACTGTGCTTCTACACCTGCATTGCTTGCTGTATGGGGTTTTAGGCTGGGTTTCTGTACAGCACTTTGTGACATCAGCTGATGTAAGAAGGGCTTTATAAATAAATTTGATTGATTGACGTTGAGACTAGTGTTTTGCGGTACAATTTAATGAGCTGCCAGTTGAGGACTTATGAGGCGTCTGTATGTCAAACTAGTCACTAATGTACTTGTCCTCTTGCTCAGTTGTGCACCGGGGCCTCCCACTYGTCTTTCTACTCTGGTTAGAGCCAGTTTGTGCTGTTCTGTGAAGGGAGTAGTACACAGAGTTGTACGATATCTTCAGTTTCTTGGCAATTTCTTGCATGGAATAACCTTAATTTCTCAGAACAAGAATAGACTGACGAGTTTCAGAAGAAAGTTCTTTGTTTCTTGCCATTTTGAGCCTGTAATTGAACCCACAAATGCTGATGCTCCAGATACTCAACTAGTCTAAAGAAGGCCAGTTTATTGCTTCTTTAATCAGAACAACAGTTTTCAGCTGTGCTAACATAATTGAAAAAGGTTTTTTTAATGATCAATTAGCCTTTTAAAATGATAAACTTGGATTAGCTAACACAGKGTGCCATTGGAACACAGGCGTGATGGTTGCTGATAATGGGCCTCTGTACGCCTATGTAGATATTGCATAAAAAATCTGCCGTTTCCAGCTACAATAGTTATTTACAACATTAACAATGTATTGTATTTCTGATCAAGTTGATGTTATTTTAATGGACAGAAAATGTGCTTTTCTTTCAAAAACAAGGACATTTCTAAGTGACCCCAAACTTTTGAACGGTAGTGTATATATATWTTTTTATTTTTATTAACCTATCCACCACCCCCCTTTTTCGGAGGACAGATATCTTCTTCTTTTTTTCAGCTTTTCTGCTACATATACATACATTATATACATTATACATATACATTATAAATATACATTATACATATACATTTTACATACACATTTTACAGAGCGCAGATATTGGTAATGTGATCAGTCTGCCATTTTGAATATATTTGTGAAAACATGACTTAGGTTTTTGAGCTGAAATGAGAAAATCAACTCCCGTTTTGGAGTGAAATGTTGGCCATTCACGTCTCAAATGTTTCCGCACTGCAGTATTTGATCAGGATACGTTAACACATACATACTGTGCTCAATAACTGATGAAAATATCCACACTGGGGTGTAGGCTAATCAATTAACCCATGCTAATCAAAACCATGCTAAATCAATGGGACAAACAAGCTAATTCGCTAGCTAGCCATGTATATTTTACATTTCATTTTTCGTTTTGTTATTTTATACTAGCTGGCTAGCTGAATGAATATCATTTACACTTTCTAGCTTAGAATTGTGAAGTAAAAAGTTTGCTAAATCTAATTATGTCTGCATTGACTTGACTGGCAGTAGGTTGAGTGAATGCCCAGGGCAGGGGCAACACCTCATTGTTGCTTGTTTGCTGATAATTTCCAGTACAACAATCAACAGGCAACAACATGTATTTTATTTATTTAACTAGGCAAGTCAGTTAAGAACAAATTCTTATTTACAATGACGGCCTACCCCGGCCAAACCTGGACGACGCTGGGCCAAATGTTCGCCGCCCTATGGAACTCCCAATCACGGTCGGATGTGATACAGTCTGGATTCGAACTAGGACTGTAGTGACACCTCTTGCACTGAGATGCAGTGCCTTAGACCGCCACTCAGGAGCCCAACGTGCTGGAAGTGATGATTAAATAAATAGGGAAATTGAGTTTTAAGTTACTGTATTATGCCCTATTATTCATGTCCATGTTACTCATTGCTGATCATTGCTTCAGTGTCTCATACCCCACTCYGTTGCCAGCAACATTGCTCGGCAATATTGCCTGACAAATTGCTAGTGTATCATCAGCTTAACCCTTTTCCTAACCTTAATCTAATTGTCCTAACCTGCTATGTTATGTTAATTCTCTTAACCTGCTGCGTAAATTCTCCTAACCTGCTTCAAAGTCACTTCTGACACTGGCGTCATTAAGTCAAACCATGACGTGTGAGTGGAGAAGGAGTCTCATTCTATGCAAGCACATTTTCGTCCATGTTCCCTCTCCTCACTGCCTCTCCTCGATTACCTTTGACCTTTTTCAAAAGAAGGTTAGAGAGGGTGGAGGAGAGAAATCGCAGGAGTTCAGCAAATCCAATTAAGAAAAGGCCTCAGTGATGACACTAGGCTCTGGCTTAAGGGCAGACCTGACTGCTTTTGATGAAACTGCAGATTTTTTGCATTTGAGAATCATTCATTCCTTTTCTTTGACTCATAGATGGAAAAACCAGTGGTCCTTTTCAAAACGGAACTTCCATTTCTATGAAGTCATTTTTTCATGGGGCAATCAGACAGTTGAACATGCAGAGATGACACGTTTTAAATTAATGTCCMAAAAAAGTATTTCAGTTTAAAATAAAAGTATTACATTGAATTCCTAGAGCATGACAATATGGATGAGGTTGAAAATGAAAAGTAAATGGAAGTGCCTTTAAGTTCTTCGATAATTATGAATTGAAAGCTTTTTAACCCCAGCATATCTACCTCCAGGCAGTTGTTCAATCAAACCCGCACTCCAACAGGCCTTCACTGTTTAGGCCTTTAACTGTAACCAAAGGAAATGTACAGCTCGTACCACCCAATGTTAACTTGACTACAGAGGAGTTTTTCTAAAATAATCATATTTCAATGCAATGCTTGTAAAGCACTCTGAATCTGACCCCATTCCAACACTTATTATTTTTCTAACAAGTTATTATTATCCTCTGCAGAGCTACAAGCGTTCCAGGTTCCATTTCAGATTGATATCTTTCAACCATTGAGCTTTTGCTATTGTCTCTTGCAACAACAGAGGACACGTTGTACAGCAAAAATAAGTTTGAGTCCAGCGACAAATACATTCTAATACACACATTGAAGAAGTCTGAAAATTCCATTACACTTGTGATCGTAAAACGATTTAGGTCAATTTAGTAAACACAGGGTCACAGCTCCTACAACAAAATAGAAATGCAGAGATGAGGGGAGGATTTTCAGGAGAGCGGAATTTCAGAGAGAAATGCTGACTGTGTTAGCTACAGCCCTGCCTTGGCTAAATCCAGTGGAGATAGGAAGACTTTCTAATTTGCTTTCCCTCTATTTTAATAATGGCTGTGCATAAGTAATTTATGAAAGGCCAACCAGGCACTGGGCAACAGAAAATTAAACTCATTTGATCTGAAAGCAGGTGGATGGCTATGTATTATTAACATGTATAGAATTTGCAGTGCATTATGCTATTTCTCCTAGTGGTGGAACGTATCCAATAATGTATGAGGGGTTTTTGCTTATGCTCAAATGAAATTCATAGATAAAAGTACTAGCCTTTTGCAATTTTCTGCAAACGTAAACTAATTCTGGGAAACTTCTTATTACAGGTAGCCTAGTGGTTAGAGCGTTGGACTAGTAATCGAAAGGTTGTAAGATCGAATCCCCGAGCTGACAAGGTAAAAATCTTTCGTTCTGCCCCAGAACAAGGCATTTAACCCACTGTTCCTAGGCCGTCATTGTAAATAAGAATTTGTTCTTAACTGACTTGCCTAGTTAAATAAAAATGTATTTTTTTTAAACAACAGAGCCAAATTTGGTTTGCATTAAAGTCGGATATATGTCTCATTAGGATAATTTCTCACACATTTCATGAGATGCTTTGCTTTCTGTTTAATCATTAGTCCTGCCCCTCCCCCCACGTAATTTCTCTAATTACAGACATAAAACAATTTCTATTCATTTGTCCTATGGTATAGCTTGAATATTTCATATTAAAAGATAACACTGTGTAGAAAAACCAACCCAAGCAATAAGTTATCTTACATGTACAGTGTCTTCAGAAAGTATTCACACCCCTTTACTTTTTCCACATTTTGTTGTTATAGCCAGAATTTAAAATGTACTGAATTTAGATTATGTGTCACTGATCTACATACAATACCTCATAATGACAGGGGAATTTTGTTTGTAGAATTTTTTTTWAATTAACAGCTGAAATGTCTTGAGTSAATAAGTATTCAACCCATTTGTTATGGCAAGCCTAAATAAGGTCAGGAGTAAAACTTTACTTTACAAATCACATAAGTTTCTTGGACTCGTTCSGTGTTTATTAATAGTGGTTAACATGATTTTTGAATAACTACCCCATCTCTGTACCACACATATACAATTATCTGTAAGGTCCCTCAATAGAGTAGTGAATGTCAAGCACAGATTCAACCACAAAGACCAGGGAGGTTTTTCAATATCTAGCAAAGAGGGAAACGAAAGGTAGATCTGTAAAAAAAAAAAAAAAAGCAGACGCTGAATATACTTTTGAGCATGGTGAAGTTATTAATTACACTTTGGATGGTGTATCAATACACCCAGTCACTACAAAGATACAGGCGTCCTTCCTAACTCAGTTGCCGGAGAGGAAGGAAACTGCTCAGTGATTTCACCATGAGGCCAATGGTGATTTTCAAACAGTTACAGAGTTTAATGGTTGTGATATGAGAACGGAGGATGGATCAACAACATTGTATTTACTCCTCAAAGACTAACCTAAATGACGGCAGAGTGAAAAGATGGAAGCCTGAACAGATTAAAATATTCCAAAACATGCATCCTGTTTGCAACAACTCACTTACTGCAAAAAATGTGGCAAAGAAATGAACTTTTGGTCCTGAATACAAAGCATTATGTTTGGGGCAGCTATAAACATACAGCTATAAACATGCAAAATCCTAGAGTCTGCTTCAGTCTGCTTTCCAACCGACACTGAGRGAAGAAATCTCCTTTCAGCCGGACAATAACCTAGAACACAAGGCCAAATCTACACTGGAGTTGCTTACCAAGACCACATTGAATGTTCCTGAGTGGCATAGTTACAGTTTTGACTTAAATCTATGGCAAGACTTGAAAATGGCTGTCTAGCAATGATCAACAATCAACTTGACAGAGCTTGAATAGATTTTGTTAAGAATAAAAGCTCTTAGAGACCCAAAAAGAAACAGCTGTAATCGTCGCCCAAGGGTGCTTCTACAAAGTATTGACTCGGGTGTGAATAGTTATGTGAATGAGATATTTCTGTATTTCATTTTCAAGAAATGTGCAAAAATGTTTAGAAACATGTTTTCACTTTGTCATTATTGGGTGTTGTGTGTAGTTAGGTCAGAAAATATCAATTTARTACATTTTTAATTCRGGCTGTAACAYAACAAAATGTGGAATAAGTCAAGGGGTATGAATACTTTCTGAAGGCTTTGTATTTCATTTTAACACAGTTCAGAGATTGGATTAGTTATTAACTGTCGCAAAGAGAAATGACATGAAGGTCAGTCAATATGGAAAATTSAAGAACTTTGAAAGWTTCTTCAAGTGTAGTCGCAAAAACCATCAAGCGCTATGATGAAACTGGCTCTCATGAAGACCACCACAGGAAAGGAAGACCTAGAGTTACCTCTGCTGCAGAGAATAAGTTCAATAGTGTTACCAGCCTCAGAAATTGCAGGCCAAATAAATGCTTSACMGAGTACAAGTAACAGACACATCTCAACATCAACTGTTCAGAGGAGACTGTGTAAATCAGGCCTTCATGGTCAAATTGCTGCAAAGAATCCACTACTAAAGGACAACAATAAGAGGAAGAGACTTGCTTGTGCCAAGAAACACAAGCAATGGACATTAGACCGGTGGAAATGTGAGATTTTTGGTTCCAAACACTGTGAGACGCGGTGTGGGTGAACGGATGATCTCCGCATGTGTATTTCCCACCATAAAGCATGGAGGAGGAGGTGTTATGGTGTGGGGGTGCTTTGCTGGTGACACTTTCTGTGATTTATTTAGAATTCAAGGCACATTTAACCAGCATGGCTACCACAGCATTTTGCAGCGATAYGCCATCCAATCTGGTTTGGGCTTAGTGAGACTATCATTTATTTTTCAACAGGACAATGACGCAACACACCTCCAGGCTGTGTAAGGGCTATTTTACCAAGGAGAGTGATGGAGTGCTACATCAGATGACCTGGCCTCCACAATCCCCTGACCTCAACCACATTTAGATGGTTTGGGATGAGTCGGACYGCAGAGTGAAGGAAAAGCTTCAACAAGTGCTCAGCATATGTGGGAACTCCTTCAAGGCTGTTAGAAAAGCATTCCAGGTGAAGCTGGTTGAGAGAATGCCAAGAGTGTGCACAGTGGTCATCAAGGCAAAGGGTGGCTATTTGAAGAATCTCAAATATAAAATATATTTGGTTTGTTTAACACTTTTTTGGTTACTAAATGATTCCATATGTGTAATTTCATAGTTTGATGTCTTCACTATTATTCTGCAATGTAGAAATTAGTAAAAAATAAAGAAAAGCCCTTGAATTAGTTGGTGTTCTAAAACTTTTGACTTGTAGTGTAATATAAACACAGTCTTGGTGCTCCACAACACCAGAGTAATATTACAGTTGTTGCTTACTGAATCTTTTGTTATGACTGCTTGCGCAAAACAATGCACTGAATAATGCTGCTATTTACTCATTATAAATCAAAGTGCAACCATTACTCAGTCACTCTACCATCCAACCACTTCTAATAATAATAATAATAATATCTGCCATTTAGCAGATGTTTTTATCCAAAGCAACTTATAGTCATGCGTGCATACACTTTTGTGTTCTGTCTGCAGTCTTAGAGGACATGGTAAGGTTACAGAAGATCATATGATGTGATCTCCTATTCACACCAGTCATTATTCAGATACTAAACCATGATGTTTTTTTCTGTTTGCCCCAGCAAACAGCATACCTAACCTTACCCATAAATATATTTTACATGCATTGTTTAGTCATGTGTTTCAGACTGTCTGCACTGATCCTTGGTATGGTACTTATGAAACCATTGGTGTTTAAGTATGTTATTTTCTGGCTGGGCACCTCCACTATAGATTCTGGGGTTTCAAAGAGACCTTTGTCCCAGCAAATGGAATGCTAATCCCAATATGATATGTACTGTATGTGTCAACAAAGGAATCCTATAAAGCTGGTAACCCTTTCAAAGAATGACCTTGGTATTTTCTGATAGTATAACATATTCATTTCCTCGTGTCTAAAGTTGCCTCGAGAGACATAACTTGAATATTTTTCAAAGCTTGAATACTTYCCTGGTATGCAGCCACACAGTAGTAGTGATGTTAACACTGCTCTATAGGTATAAGGTATAAAAGAGGAACTTCCTTAATTGTTACAGTTGATTAATTCATTTCACTATGTGAAGAAAATGGTATGAAGAATATTTCTATGTTCTTGGAGAGTTTTTTTTGACCCAAACCATTTTCTTATATTAATAGTTAAGTGTCCATCTGTCACTTGGTCATGATTGTGGAACAGTTTTTTGGGGGGAGGGGGAGAAAAAGCAATAATATAGAATGTATTTGAACCCTGGCCCAAAGTAGATTATAAACATTTATTATGGCTTGTTATCATAATATTCTGTGCAGCATATTGCAAACTTCTGTCAGACAGTTTTAAACATGCTGTTGAAGATCATAGTTAATTCTGCTGATTTATGGTAATGCAGCGGCCATATCACCTACTGCATCAGAAATACTAACAAGCTTAGTATAAGCTTTGGCTGAAATGTTATGAGGTTTGAATTTCTGGAACGACTACGGGCTGTGGAGCAAAATCTCACTTCAGCAGAAATAGAACGATTCCTGTGCTTAAAAATTAGTGCTACTGCATATATTTTTTGCAAGGAAAGGAGGTCTGGTCTTGTGAAAACGCATTGCATGTAGAAATGTTGGGGAGCAAACATTTTTCAGAGGAGTAATCAGTTGAGAACTTACTAAATGTATTGTGAAATACTAGGTTCATACTATAAGTAAAAGCTAAAGTTGAGATCATTATTGACTCATCTCTGATTGCAAGATGTTTAACTTTACAAATGCACACATGTTAATTTGATGTATACTCTGTACTTTAAGTCTCACAAAAATCAGGCATATCTGACATAAGCATGTTATGCTTACATCCTCATCATTTTTCTATGATGCATTACAGGCCGGGGAGGTGTGCTTCTCTTGAACATAATAAATCCTGTTTGTGTCCCTGGGTTGCTCTKGGGTCTTACATTAATCTGACAATCCTTGCCCCAATGGCATTTTCTTCATTTAGAAGAGCAAGCTAATGTGTAACATTTAAGACCACGGAGTGAGAGATGGTCTGAATTGGACAAACAGTAAAGGTGTACAGCCTTCACTATTGAACAGCTTTCATGTTATAAATGTGTCATTTTTAGGAGTAGAGACTAGAGAGTTGAAGTAGTGGAACACCAACTGATATCCCAGCTCCAAATGTCAACTGACAACAAATCAGTGCAACTACACGCTCTTCTCAATAAATAATTGGCAGGTTTTTATAGAATAACAACAGAAATACAGCAGCTATAACCATTCTGTATTGGGTTCCCATTTCATCCCCCMAAWCMCYCCCCMCCCCCCCCCCCCCCCCCTCATTGAATAAGAATTCCGTCCCTCACAGATTTGGCACTTGTGGCAGGTAACTAGAAAAATGAATTTATGTAWACGCTGTGTTATCAAAATTATACATTTGGAGCTGTTAGCATGGCCTACAAAAAGAGACAAAAAGATGAGGACAGTCTCATCTCATTAAAGAAGCAGAAATAGTGGAATTAGCCTGAATCTAATTACAGGCCACACTATCTAATGTAAAAACATGCCTGTTTTTTCATTCTCATTCATTTTGACTAGTAATTCGTTTTGGCCCCAAAAATGCCACCCTTTAATCATTGAAAGGCAGATGTGATTTGCAGTGCAATTTAATCTTGCTTTAATGAAGAACTAATGGACGCATTGCAAATTACTTTTTTTGCTGTTGAACAGGGAGAAAATCTATTTCCTGCTTTTGAAAAGATCAAGAGTATCTTTGATAATGGCGAGAGCGGCCTAGGCAGCTCTCCTGCATCGAGCCAACAAGCTCTTTTACTCGACTCACAATTCAATAGAAGGGAGGCCACAATTAGCAACAAAGCAGTGAAAATGCATCACTACAGCATAATTGCTCTCCATGGCTAAACCCTCGAGCTACCAACGCCTTGTTAGAGCCAGGGCTAAAGTGTCAGCGTGGAACAATGAACCATGATAAATTACCCTCCCCAAAAAATATGTACTACTAATTTTCAATTATACCTATAATGCATCAAAGATTGGAAGAACATTGGACATGCATTGAGAACAAACARTAATAGATGTTAAGCCCTCTCTGTTTCTCTCACCTCCTGTTGATGTTTATGTAACAGGAGAGGAACATCTCAAGAGAGAAATAAAAATGCTCATTTTGATCGATAAATGAGAGACTGATGATTTTATATTTATCTCATGGCTGGTGAATTAAGGTTGGTGCCAAAATGATGTCTCTTTGAGTTTATGTTGAATGTCTGAGTGGTTATTAATGACCCMAAAATCCTATTAAGATAGGTCACTAATTTATCAGTTGAAAACAAATCTTATCTTTCATAGCATTACCAATTTTTCTTTAGCCAGATATGGTTTTATACAATGTGGTTTCAAGGAAAGTAGCMTGCAGCTATATAAACCACTTATAAGAGAGCACTGTTTCAAACAACCATTACTGGAAGATTATATTTTACTAAATATTTTGACCAAATGAGAGTGATTCAAGCAAAAGGGATGTCAAAACTATGAATGGTCAGACATGGGGAACACACTTGTATCTCTATGTGCATGCATTTTACTAAAATGTGAGAGAGGTTAAAAGCCTAATGGAAGTTGGCTTAACTCCTGGAGACAGCCCTGCTGTATATCTGATTACTGGGCCAGTAATTTTTTTTCTTAAATACGGAAAGATTTTATAGGATGAATGAAATTTGGCTGTCATATTGCAATGATGGTACCACCGGAGATTATGTATTTCGTAATCATTCATCATTTCCACTAGTGTTCAGGCTTAGCATAATGGAATTCGTAAACTGGTTTAAATCTGAAAGTGAGGACAGACTATCAGCTGGGCCCTAAATGGTTATATGGTAATAGCTCTTGAGCCCAGTGGAATATTTTCACAAGCATATGTCTTATTGATTAGATTTTTTTTCTTCTTATTGGGACAGTGTCACAGGGACATATGTGCACCAACATAAATACTGAATATGATAAGTCATAATTCATGTCTGTAATACTTATTTTGTTGGAAAGTTACATGTCTTTATACTATTATGTTTTTCTCACTACATTTTATTGTGGAAACAGAGGACTCAGAATAACTTGAAAAACAAGGTTGTTTTCACAAATAGGATACTCATTTAGGGTTGTTTGCAAATTCTGCAATAATTACAGTGCCTATTCACACCCCTTGACCTTTTCCACATTGTTTTGTTACAGCCTGAATTTAAGATGGATTAAATTGAGATGATCGTGTCACTGGCCTACACACAATACCCCATAATGTCACAGTGGAATTATGTTTTCCAATTGTTTACAAATTAATTAAAAATGAAAAGCTGAATGAAAGTCAATAAGTATCCAACCCCTTTGTTATGGCAAGCCTATATAAGTTCAGGAGTAAAAATGTGCTTAACAAGTCATATAATAAGTTGCATGGACGCATCTGTATGCAATAATAGTGTTTAACATTTTTGAATGACTACCTCATCTCTGTACCCCACACATACTGTAAGGTCCCTCAGTCAAGCAGTGAATTTCAAACACAAGATTCAACAAAGACCAGTGAGGTTTTCAATGTCTCGCAAAGGGCACCTACTGGTAGATGGGTAAAAAAATAAGATTTATTTATATTTTTCTAAAAGACATTGAATATCCTTTTGAGCATGGGGAAGTTATTAATTACACTTTGGATGGTGTATCATTACACCCAGTCACTACAAAGTTACAGGCTTCCTTCCTAACTCAGTTGCCGGACAGGAAGGAAAACACTCTGGGATTTCTAAATGAGGCCAATGGTGACTTTAAAACAGTTACAGAGTTTAATGGCTGTGATAGGAGAAAACTGAGGATGGATCAACAACATTGTAGTTACTCCACTACTAACCTAATTGAGAGTGAAAAAAGTAAAGTAAGCCTGTAGGAAAACCTGGTTCAGTCTGCTTTCCACCAGACACTGGGAGATGAATTCACCTTTCAGCAGGACAATAACCTAAAACACAACTCCAAATCTACATTGGAGTTGCTTTCCAAGAAGACAGTGAATGTTGAGTGGCTGAGTTACAGTTTTCTATGGCAAGACCTGAAAATGGTTGTGTAGCAATGATCAACAACCAATTTGACAGAGCTTGAAGAATTTGAAAATAATAATGGGCAAATGTTGCACAATCCAGATGTGGAAAGCTCTTGGAAAAAAGGTGCTTCTACAAAGTATTGACTCGGGGTGTTACTACTTATATAACGGAGATATTTCTGTATTTCATTTTCAATAAATTAGCACATGTTTTCACTTTGTCGTTATGGGGTATTATGTGTAGATGGGTGAGAAAACCCCCCAGATTTAATCCATTTTAAATTTAGGTTGTAACACCGTAACACAACAAAATGTGGAAAAGTCAAGGGGTATGAATACTTTCTGAAGGCACTGCAGTTAAAACATGTCTGGCTATAACTGTAAATATCAAATCAAGTGTTTATGTATCACTCAATATTTTCTACAGAATTTATTTTCAGAAAAATGCAGTATGCATTCTCCTGTATTATTTATTTCAGAAACAGTCTGTGTACAATTAGAATCCATTAAAATACTGTCTGTGTGGAAGGACAATGATGTTCCTGGCAGGTATATGGGAGCAGACTGGTAATAACAAATATTTTATATCAGCCACTAGATGTCACAAAATTGTTTAAAATAAAAGGATCAGATTCAATACATCCACACTGTGAAACATTCACGATGGAAAAGCACATTGTTTATGCACTGGGAGGGAAACACTTTCATTCAAATAAAGTAAAATAGGCCTATTTGCACAGCAAATTTGGGGTGTTTGCATGCTTCAGTTTACTCCACAGATTGATTCACAACAGTCCCAGCCACGACATTGGCCCCAAGCCACATTTATATTTATCTATTTTTTATTGAACGTTTATTTAGCTAGGCAAGTCAGTTCTTATTTACAATGACGGCCTACCAAAAGGCATAAGGTCTCCTGCGGGGACGGGATTAAAAATATAAAACATATATATAGGACAAAATACACATCACGACAAGAGAGACACCACAAGACTACATAAAGGGACCTAAGACAACAAAATAGCATGGCAGCAACATATGACAACACAGCATGGTAGCAACACAACAGGGCAGCAGCACAACATGGTAGCAGCACAAAACATAGTACAAACATTATTGGGCACAGACAACAGCACAAAGGGCAAGAGGGTAGAGACAACAATACATCACGCGAAGCAGACACAAATGTCAGTAAGAGTGTCTGTGATTGAGTCTTTGAATGAAGAGACAGAGATAAAACTGTCCAGTTTGAGTGTTTTTTGCAGCTCGTTCCAGTTGCTAGCTGCAGCGAACTGAAAAGAGGAGCGACCCAGGGATGTGTGTGCTTTGGGGACCTTTAACAGAATGTGACTAGCAGAACGGGTGTCGTATGTGGAGAATGAGGGTTGCAGTAGGTATCTCAGATAGGGGGAAGTGAGGCCTAAGAGGGTTTTATAAATAAGCATCAACCAGTGGGTCTTGTGACAGGTATACAGAGATGGCCAGTTTACAGAGGAGTATAGAGTGCAGTGATGTGTCCTATAAGGAGCATTGGTGGGAAATCTGATGGCCGAATGGTAAAGCACATCTAGACACTCAAGAGCACCCTTACCTGATGATCTATGAAATATGACTCCGTAATCTAGCATGGATAGGATGGTCATCTGAATCAGGCTTAGTTTGGCAGCTGGGGTTAAAGAGGAACGATTACGGTAGAAGAAACCAAGTCTAGATTTAATCTTAGCATGCAGCTTTGATATGTGCTGAGAGAAGGACAGTGTACTGTCTAGCCATACTCCCAAGTACTTGTATGAGGTGACTACCTCAAGCTCTAAACCCTCAGATGTTGTAATCACACCGGTGGGGAGAGGGGCATTCTTCTTACCAAACCCCATTTTGGAGGTGTTCAGAACAAGGTTAACGGCAGAGAAAACTTGTTGGACACTAAGAAACCTTTGTTGTAGAGAGTTTAACACAAAATCCGGGGAGGGGCCAGCTGAGTTTAAAACTGTATCATCTGCATATAAATTGATGAGAGAGCTTCCTACTGCCTGAGTTATGTTGTTTGTGTAAATTGAGAAGAGCGTGGGGCCTAGGATTAAGCCTTGGGGTACTCCCTTGGTGACAGGCAGTGGCTGAGACAGCAGATGTTCTGACTTTATACACTGCAATGGTGCTGGCTAAAGCTAAAACGGGCGAGTGTAGAGTGTATAGAGATATTGTTATCCACGTCGGCACCAACGAGGTTAGGATGAAACAGTCAGAGGTCACCAAGCGTAACATAGCTTCAGCGTGTAAATCAGCTAGAAAAATGTGTCTGCATCGAGTAATTGTCTCTGGCCCCTTCCCAGTTAGGGGGAGTGATGAGCTCTACAGCAGAGTCTCACAACTCAATCGCTGGTTGAAAACTGTTTTCTGCCCCTCCCAAAAGATATAATTTGTAGATAATTGGCCCTCTTTCTGGGACTCACCCACAAACAGGACCAAGCCTGGCCTGCTGAGGAGTGACGGACTCCATCCTAGTTGGAGGGGTGCTCTCATCTTATCTACCAACATAGACAGGGCTCTAACTCCTCTAGCTCCACAATGAAATAGGGTGCAGGCCAGGCAGCAATATAGTGGAGCTTAGTGGAGTCTGCCACTAGCATAGTCAGTGTAGTCAGCTCAGCTATCCCCATTGAGACTGTGTCTGTGCCTCGACCTAGGTTGGGCAAAACTAAACATGGCGGTGTTCGCCTTAGCAATCTCACTAGGATAAAGACCTCCTCCATTCCTGCCATTATTGAAAGAGATCGTGATACCTCACATCTCAAAATAGGGCTACTTAATGTTAGATCCCTCACTTCAAAGGCAGTTATAGTCAATGAACTAATCACTGATCATAATCTTGATGTGATTGGCCTGACTGAAACATGGCTTAAGCCTGATGAATTTACTGTGTTAAATGAGGCCTCACMTCCTGGTTACACTAGTGACCATATCCCCTGTGCATCCCGCAAAGGCGGAGGTGTTGCTAACATTTACGATAGCAAATTTCAATTTACAAAAAAAAAATGAAGTTTTCGTCTTTTGAGCTTCTAGTCATGAACTCTATGCAGCCTACTCAATTCCTTTTTATAGCTACTGTTTACAGGCCTCCTGGGCCATATACAGCGTTCCTCACTGAGTTCCCTGAATTCCTATCGGACCTTGTAGTCATAGCAGATAATATTCAAATTTTTGGTGATTTTAATATTCACATGGAAAAGTCCACAGACCCACTCCAAAAGGCTTTCGGGGCCATCACCGACTCAGTGGGTTTTGTCCAACATGTCTCTGGACCTACTCACTGCCACAGTCATACTCTGGACCTAGTTTTGTCCCATGGAATAAATGTTGTRGA
Source organism: Salvelinus sp. IW2-2015 (assembly GCF_002910315.2). Lineage (NCBI taxonomy): Eukaryota > Metazoa > Chordata > Actinopteri > Salmoniformes > Salmonidae > Salvelinus > Salvelinus sp. IW2-2015. Next base: position 18,649,665 of record NC_036856.1, read on the forward strand.
TCTTAATGTTTTTCCTCATAATCCTGGACTATCGGACCACCATTTTATTACGTTTGCAATCGCAACAAATAATCTGCTCAGACCCCAACCAAGGAGCATCAAATGTCGTGCTATAAATTCTCAGACAACACAAAGATTCCTTGATGCCCTTCCAGACTCCTTCTGCCTACCCAAGGACGTCAGAGGACAAAAATCATTTAACCACCTAACTGAGGAACTCAATTTAACCTTGCGCAATACCCTAGATGCAGTTGCACCCCTAAAAACTAAAAACATTTGTCATAAGAAACTAGCTCCCTGGTATACAGAAAATACCCAAGCTCTGAAGCAAGCTTCCTGAAAATTGGAACGTAAATGGCGCCACACCAAACTGGAAGTCTTCCGACTAGCTTGGAAAGACAGTACCGTGCAGTATCGAAGAGCCCTCACTGCTGCTCGATCATCCTATTTTTCCAACTTAATTGAGGAAAATAAAAGAACAATCCAAAATTTATTTTTGATACTGTTGCAAAGCTAACTAAAAATCAGCATTCCCCAAGTGAGGATGGCTTTCACTTCAGCAGTAATAAATTCATGAACTTCTTTGAGGAAAAGATCATGATCATTAGAAAGCAAATTACGGACTCCTCTTTAAATCTGCGTATTCCTCCAAAGCTCAGCTGTCCTGTGTCTGCACAACTCTCCCAGGACCTAGGATCAAGAGAGACACTTAAGTGTTTTAGTACTATATCTCTTGACACAATGATGAAAATAACCATGGCCTCTAAACCTTCAAGCTGCATACTGGACCCTATTCCAACTAAACTACTTAAAGAGCTGCTTCATGTGCTTGGCCCTCCTATGTTGAACATAATAAACGGCTCTCTATCCACCGGATGTGTACCAAACTCACTAAAAGTGGCAGTAATAAAGCCTCTCTTGAAAAAGCCAAACCTTGACCTAGAATATGTAAAAAACTATTGGCCTATATCGAATCTTCCATTCCTCTCAAAAATTGTAGAAAAAGCTGTTGCGCAGATAATCACTGCCTTCCTGAAGACAAACAATGTATACGAAATGCTTCAGTCTGGTTTTAGACCCCATCATAGCACTGAGACTGCACTTGTGAAGGTGGTAAATGACCTTTTAATGGCGTCAGACCGAGGCTCTGCATCTGTCCTCGTGCTACTAGACCTTAGTGCTGCCTTTGATACCATCGATCACCACATTCTTTTGGAGAGATTGGAAACCCAAATTGGTCTACACGGACAAGTTCTGGCCTGGTTTAGATCTTATCTGTCGGAAAGATATCAGTTTGTCTCTGTGAATGGTTTGTCCTCTGACAAATCAACTGTACATTTCGGTGTTCCTCAAGGTTCCGTTTTAGGACCACTATTGTTTTCACTATATATTTTACCTCTTGGGGATGTCATTCGAAAACATAATGTTAACTGCTATGCAGATGACACACAGCTGTACATTTCAATGAAACATGGTGAAGCCCCAAAATTGCCCTCGCTAGAAGCCTGTGTTTYAGACATAAGGAAGTGGATGGCTGAAAACTTTCAACTTTTAAACTCGGAAAAAACAGTGATGCTTGTTCTAGGTCCCAAGAAACAAAGAGATCTTTCTGTTAAATCTGACAATTAATCTTGATGGTTGTAACGTCGTCTCAAATAAAACTGTGAAGGACCTCGGCGTTACTCTGGACCCTGATCTCTCTTTTGACGAACATATCAAGACTGTTTCAAGGACAGCTTTTTTCCATCTACGTAACATTGCAAAAATCAGACATTTTCTGTCCAAAAATGATGCAGAAAAATGTATCCATGCTTTTGTTACTTCTAGGTTAGACTACTGCAATGCTCTACTTTCCAGGTACCCGGATAAAGCACCAAATAAACTTCAGTTAGTGCTAAATACGGCTGCTAGAATCCTGACTAGAACCTACAAATTTGATCATATTACTCCAGTGCTACACTGGCTTCCTGTTAAGGCAAGGGCTGATTTCAAGGTTTTACTGTTAACCTACAAAGCGTTACATGGACTTGCTCCTACCTATCTTTCCAAGTTGGTCCTGCCGTACATACCTACACGTACGCTATGGTCACAAGACGCAGGCCTCCTAATTGTCCCTAGAATTTCTAAGCAAACAGCTGGAGGCAGGGCTTTCTCCTATAGATCTGCATTTTTATGGAATGGTCTGCCTACCCATGTGAGAGACGCAGACTCAGTCTCAACCTTTAAGTCTTTATTGAAGACTCATCTCTTCAGTGGGTCATATGATTGAGTGTTGTCTGGCCCAGGAGTGTGAAGGTGAACGGAAAGGCTCTGGAGCAACGAACCGCCCTTGCTGTCTCTGCCTGGCTGGTTCCCCTCTCTCCACTGGGATTCTCTGCCTCTAACCCTATTACAGGGGCTGAGTCACTGGCTTACTGGTGCTCTTTAATGCCGTCCCTAGGAGGGGTGCGTCACTTGAGTGGGTTGAGTCACTGACGTGATCTTCCTGTCTGGGTTGGCGCCCCCTTGGGTTGTGCCGTGGCGGAGATCTTTGTGGGCTATACTCGGCCTTGCTGCCAGGATGGTAAGTTGATGGTTGAAGATATCCCTCTAGTGGTGGGGGGCTGTGCTTTGGCAAAGTGGGTGGGGTTATATCTTTCCTGTTTGGCCCTGTCCGGGGTATCTATCGGATGGGTCACAGTGTCTCCTGACCCTCCTGTCTCAGCTCCTATATTTATGCTGCATTAGTTTATGTGTCGGGGGCTAGGGTCAGTTTGTTATATCTGGAGTACTTCTCCTGTCTTATCCGGTGTCCTGTGTGAATTTAACTATGCTCTCTCTAAATCTCTTTCTCTCTTTTTTCTCTCTCTCTCGGAGGACCTGAGCCCTAGGACCATGTTCAGGACGACTGACATGATGACTCCTTGCTGTCCCCAGTCCACCTGGCCGTGCTGCTGCTCCAGTTTCAACTGTTTCTCCTGCGGTATGGAACCTGACCTGTTCACCGGACGTGCTACTGTCCAGACCTGCTGTTTTTAACTCTCTAGAGACCGCAGGAGCGGTAGAGATACTCTTAATGATCGGCTATGAAAAGCCAACTGACATTTACTCCTGAGGTGCTGCACCCTCGACAACTACTGTGATTATTATTATTTGACATGCTGTCATTTATGCAACTTTGAACATTTGAACATCTTGGCCATGTTCTGTTATAATCTCCACCCGGCACAGCCAGAGAGGACTGGCCCCCCCTCATAGCCTGGTTCCTCTCTAGGTTTCTTCCTAGGTTTTGGCCTTTCTAGGGAGTTTTTCCTAGCCACCGTGCTTCTACACCGGCATTGCTTGCTGTTTGGGGTTTTAGGCTGGGTTTCTGTACAGCACTTTGAGATATCAGCTGATGTACGAAGGGCTATATAAATAAATTTGATTTGAAATTTGATTTGCACTCTTTGAGAGAGGTAATTAGAAAACCAGCCAAAGACCCCTCAAAGAATTGTCTACCGTATCAAAGGCTTTTGCCAAGTCAATAAAAATAGCAGCACAACATTGCTTAGAATCAAAGGCAATAGAGACATCATTTAGGACCTTTAAAGTTGCAGTGACACATTCATAACCTGAGCGGAACCAGATTGCATACCAGAGAGAATACTATAGACATCAAGAAAGCCGGTCAGTTGATTACTGACAAGTTTTTCCAACACTTTTGATAAACAGGGCAAAATAGAAATTTGCCTATAACAGTTAGGACCAGCTTGATCAACCCCTTTAAATAAAGGAGGAACCGTGGCTGCCTTCCAAGCAATGGGAACCTCCCCAGAGAGGAGAGACAGGTTAAAAATGTCAGAGATCGGCTTGGCGATGAAGGCGGCAGCAACCTTAAAGTAGAAAGGGTCTAAAACCATCAGACCCAGATGGTTTTTTGGGGTCAAGTTTAAGGAGCTCCTTTAGCACTTCGGACTCAGTGACCGCCTGCGGGGAGAAACTTTGTAGCGCGGTAGGGGGAAAAGAGGGAGGAGCATCGGGGCTAGTCGCATTAGGAGGGGTAGGAGATGAGGAAATGTTGGATGGGCAAGGAGGCATGGCTGAGTCAAATAGGAATCCTAACTTAATGAAGTGGTGACTAAAGAGCTCAGCCATGTGCTCCTTGTCAGTAACAACCACATAATCAACATTAAGGAACATGGGCAGCTGTGAGAAGGAGGGTTTCTTCTCCAGGTCTTTAACCGTTTTCCAGAACTTCTTGGGGTTAGACCCACAGAGAGAGAGAACTACCTCTTAAAGTAACTAACTTTGGCCTTCCGGATAGCCTGAGTGCACTTATTTTTCCATTTGCCTGAACGAGAGCCAGTTAGCCTGAGTATGCGTGTGCCGAGCCTTTCGCCAAGTGGAATTCTTGAGGTGGAGTAACTTTGCCAGATCACGGTTGAACCAGGGGCTGAACCTGTTTTTAATTCTCATTTTCTTTATGGGGGAGTGTTTGTTTACAATACCACTGAAAATATAAAAAAATAAGGTCCAAGCGTCTTCGACAGAGGGGATCAAGCTGATTCTATACCAATTTACAGAGGCCAGTTCATGAAGGAAGGCTTGCTCATTAAAGTTTTTTAGCAAGCGTGACAAATCAGGACAGGTCGTTTCACTGAGCAGCCATTGCGAACACAGGCTGTTAAACAGTGATCACTAAGGTCATTACAGAAAACACCAGATTGATACCTATCAGGACTGTTTGTGAGGCTAACATCAAGGAGAGTAGCCTTTTCTGGGTGTTATGAGTCATACCTTGTGTGATTGGTAATAATCTGAGTGAGATTTAGGGAGTCCCATTGCTTTAGGACTTGGTCAGGTGGTTTATGCATGTCCCAATTTAGGTCACGTAGCAGGACAAATACAGATTTAGTGTAAGGGGCCAGGAGAGAGCTTAGGGCATTTAGGGTGCTGATTGGGGACGATAACAACCAGCAACAGTCAACAAAGAGCTATTTGAAAGTTTAATGCTTAAAACCAGCAAATCGATTTTCTTGTCACCCATCTACGCACAATACCCCATAATGACAAAGTGAAAAGATGTTTTTAGAAATGTTGAAAATGTAATAAATAAATAGACTGTATCTCATTTACATGCGTATTCACACCCCTGAGTCAATACATGTTAGAATCACCCTGGGCAGCTATTACAGCTGTGAGTCATTCTGGGTAAATCTCTAAGAGCTTTGCACACCTGTATTGTACAATATTTGCACATTATTCTTTGAAAGATTCTTCAAGCTCTGTCAAGTTGCTTGTTGATATTTGCCATATTTCTAAAATGCACTCGCTCAGGTGATTTACAGTGTGCAAAAATCAATGATAGGCCTTTTTGATTTCCCCATTTTACAATGTAGCCAACCTAAATCATAGATTATATGTTGTGCAACACTGTGAAGTGTCACATTATTTACCCCATGTTTTCATTTAGCTAACTAAATCTGTTAAATGTAGGCCTATGTTATGGACAGCAATGTTGTATTCCTGGAGTATGGATTATGTGCACATTGAATTTGGCCTATCAATTTGCAAGTGCACTTCTAGACCTGTACCATTTGTAAACTTCTAGAACTCCTCCCCGGCATGCATTGCATGCCCAACATGGAGGAACTGACGGTGGAGGTCCGTGGCTCCAACGGAGCATATTACAAGGTAAATCAATTCTTAACATTCATGTAAACTGACCATAATCATGTTTTATATAACATGACTCACACATCTGTTCCCCAACTATTGTCAACAAACGTAAGCTAGCTACATACACGAAGCTAGATATGTGTTTTCAACATGTCTGACGTTGGTAGTTAGCTAGCTATTACGAAACGTTAGCTAGATACGCTATCTTGATGGCCAAATATTATAGCTATTTGGCCTCTTGTCTTTTTTTGTTGTAGCAACAACGTTTATTCACGTCCTGTTTGTCTTAACTAATATCGTAATCATGTAACGTTTTCTTGGACGAAAACGCTGAGGAATGTTTCTAACTTAATGAACAGCTAGTCAGGCGGGTTGTCTATTGTTAGCATCAACCAGCTAGCTAGGTACTAGCTAGTTAACTTGGCTAGCTGAACTAACGGGTTCGATTGCTCTTTTGACTTTGCTCGTCTTGAATCAGAATTGATATGGGTAACTTTATGACCTGCTAGACTATCTAAAAGTGTATGTGCTAACCATATGTGTTAATCATAAAACAATTTTAAAGTAAAACGTTTGTTAAATTCATATTTTAATCATAGCCAGCTCACTGTTTTCATTTGCTCCTCATTGAAGTCTGAATATGGAAACTTATAGCTAGCTGAAATGTTGTGTATAGAGGGACTTGCCCGTTTAAGAACATACATTCGGTGAAAATGTTTGCACTCGTTGTGGATGTTGTTAGACTATTGCAGGAAGTTGGATATGTGAACAACACATTATCCTGAAGTTATTCCATGAATGCCCAGTCTCAGGCCCACTGATCTATGCCGTGTCAGCTGCTCTGTCCTCAGCTCAGCTGTCGTCAGATTCAGCAGATACTTTAGGCACCAGGTCTATTTTTGTATTCACTGAATCAAAGATCCACATAGTGAAGGGATATCACAGTGCCCTGGTCGAGCTCTTGAATTCTTGAAACTGATTGAGTTCTTGACTAGAATAGACCTAAACATACCCTAGCTAAGCCAACAAGCTACAGTGCTGTGAAAAGTATTTGCCCCCTTTCTAATTTTTTGGTTTTTGCGTATTTTTATACTGTATGTAATCAGATCTTCAACCAAAACCTAATATTAGATCAAGGGAACCTGAGTTTACAAATAACACAACAAATTGATACAGGGTAGTCTAGTGGTTAAAGCATTGGGCTAGTAACCGAAAGGTTGCAAGTTCGAATCCTCCAGCTGACAAGGTACAAATCTGTCTTTCTGCCCCTGAACAAGGCAGTTAACCCACTGTTCCTAGGCCGTCATTGAAAATAAGAATTTGTTCTTAACTGACTTGCCTAGTTAAACAAAGGTAAAATAAATGTAATTAACAAAGTTGTGCAACACCCAATTCCCCTGTGTGAAAAAGTAGTTGCCCCCTTACACTCAGTAATTGGTTGTGCCACCTTTAGCTGCAATGATTGCAACCAAATGCTTCCTGTAGTTGTTGATCAGTCTCTCACATCGCTGTAGAGGAATTGTGGCCCACTCTTGCATGCAGAACTGCTTTAACTCGGTGATATTTGTGGGTTTTCAAGCATGAACTGCTTGTTTCAAATCCTGCCACATCTCAATTGGGATTAGGTCTGGACTTTGACTAGGCCATTCCAATGTATTGCTTTTTAGCCAATTTCATGTAGATTTGATTGTGTGTTTTGGATCATTGTGTTGTTGCATGACCCAGCTGCGCTTCATCTCACAGATGGATGGCCTGACGTTCTCCTGTAAAATTCTGATACAGAGCAGAATTCATGGTTCCTTTTATTAAGGCAAATCATCCAGGTCCGGAGGCAGCAAAGCATCCCCAAACCATCACACTATCACCACAATGCTTGACCTTTGGTATTAGGTTCTTCCTGTGGAATATAGTATTTGATTTTCACCAGGCATAATGGGACCCATCTCATCCCCAAAAATTACTGAAGTTTGCCAAAAAAGCACCTGGATTATCATCAAGACTCTTGGAAGAATGTTCTATGGACAGATGAGTCAAAAGTATACCTTTTTGGACGGCTGTTTTGGTTCTGAAAAGATCTGAAAACATTCAGTATCAAAATATGCAAAAGTAGATCAAATTAGAAAGGGGGCAAATACTTTTTTACGGCACTGTATATATAATCTAGGGCTAGGGGAGCACTTCTGAATTTAAAGTACTGCTGTCCTTTCTCTAGGGATTTGTCAAAGATGTCCATGACGATTCACTCGCTATTGCCTTTGAGAACAAGTAAGTGTGGTATTCATCAGTTCTTGTCGGGTTGTAGTTTGTCATATCTATGTTGGAGTGATAGTGGTATTAGTTTGGGCATAACTTTGATACTGATCTAAATGCTTGTTGTTAATAAAGTTGGCAACCAGAGAGACAAGTTCCCTTTAGTGATGTTCGGATGCCACCTCCAGCTGATGGTAAACAGGACATCGGGGAGGGAGAAGAGGTGGAGGTGAGAACTGGCTCTCTATCTTCATAGAAATTTAACAGACACAGTTTCCTTAGGATGTCTTATTTTGAATTATCTCCCCTTGTTTCTCTCTGTACCAGATCTTCTCCCGGGCCAATGAGCAGGAGCCATGTGGCTGGTGGCTTGCCAAAGTGCGCATGATGAAGGGAGATGTGAGTAGTTAACTGTGGTTACAATTTCACTGGTCCCACAATGTAATTTGAGAGTGGTTTCATCAAGGAGATGTTTATTTGATGTTTGTCCTCTGGTTTCCTCATCCTGTTATGTTTGTCACTTTCATGCAAGTCAATATGTAACCTGTATTGTGTTTACTATGTAGTTCTATGTGATCGAGTATGCTGCCTGTGATGCCACATACAATGAAATAGTCACATTTGAACGTCTTCGGCCTGTAAATATCAACAAGGCGGTGTCAAAGAGCTCCTTCTTCAAGTGCACAGTCCCAGTTCCTGATGATCTGAAAGCAGCGTATGTACCTTGTTTAAAAGTAGTTTCTGATTGTGATAGACTGGTTTTTTGTTGGATGTTATTTACATGCATTATAATTTAGAATCTGATTATAGTTCCTTCTACTTCAGGTGCGAAAGTGAACAAGCGCATAAAGATTTCAAAAAGGCAGTGGGAGCTTGTCGGATTGTCTACTGTACAGAAACAAGTAGCTTGGTTGTACTGGTAAGTATGTATACATCTTTCTGACACTCTTTCTTCAGTTCCAGCAGATTTGAGTATACCAATGAAATAGGGCTGGGAATTGCCAGGGACCTCACGATATGATATCATGATACTTAGGTGCCGATACGATATGTATTGGGATTCTCACAATTCTATATGCATTTCGATACTGTGATTTTATTGCGATTTGATGCTCCAAACATATTGCTCACTGTACAGTTGAAGTCGGAAGTTTACATACACCTTAGCCAAATACATTTCAACTCAGTTTTTCACAATTCCTGACATTTAATCCTAGTAAGAATTCCCTGTCTTAGGTCAGTTAGGATCACCACTTTATTTTAAGTGAAATGTCACTTGTCAGAATAATGTGAAATGTCAGAATAATAGTGGAGAGAATTAATTATTTCAGCTTTTATTTCTTTCATCACATTCCCAGTGGGTCAGAAGTTTACATACACTCAACTAGTATTTGGTAGCATTGCCTTTAAATTGTTTAATTTGTGTTAAATGTTTCGGGTAACCTTCCACAAGCTTCCCACAATAAGTTGGGTGAATTTTGGCCTATTCCTCCTGACAGAGCTGGTGTAACTGAGTCAGGTGTGGCCTCCTTGCTCGCACATGCTTTTTCAGTTCTGCCCACACATTTTCTATAGGGTTGAGGTCAGGGCTTTGTGATGGCCACTCCAATACCTTGACTTTGTTGTCCTTAAGCCATTTTGCCACAACTTTGTATGTATGTTTGGGGTCATTGTCCATTAGGAAGACCCTTTTATATTTTTTTATTTAACCAGGTAGGCCAGTTGAGAACAAGTTCTCATTTACAACTGCGACCTAGCCTAGATAAAGCAAAGCTGTGCGACAAAAACAACACAGAGTTATACATAAACAAACGTACAGTCAATAACACAAAAGAAAAATCTATGTACAGTGTGTGCAAATGTAGAAGAGTAGGGAGGTAGGCAATAAATACTCCCTAGAAGCGAAAAAATAATTACACTTTAGCATTAATACAGGAGTGATAGATGTGCAGATGATGATGTGCAAGTAGAGATACTGGGGAGCAAGAGGGTAAGTAATAATATGGGGAGGAGATAGTCGGGTGTGCTATTTAGAGATTGGCTGTGTACAGGTACAGTGATCGGTAAGCTGCTCAGACAGCTGATGCTTAAAGTAAGAGAGGGAGATATAAGACTCCAGCTTCAGAGATTTTTGCAATTTGTTCCAGTCATTGGCAGCAGAGAACTGGAAGAAAAGGCGGCCAAAGGGAGTGTTGGCTTTGGGGATGACCAGTGCAATATACCTGCTGGGTTTGGCGACGGATATGTAGTGAGGGCCAGCCAACGAGAGCATACAGGTCGCAGTGGGGGTAGTATATGTGGCTTTGGTGATAAAACGGATGGCACTGTGATAGACTACATCCATTTTGCCGAGCAGAGTGTTGGGGGCTGTTTTGTAAATGACATCGCCGAAGTCAAGGTTCGGTAGGATTGTCAGTTTTACGAGGGTATGTTTGGCGGCATGAGTGAAAGAGGCTTTGTTGCAAAATAGGAAGCCAATTCTAGATTTAATTTTGGATTGGAGATGCTTAATGTGAGTCTGGAAGTAGAGTTTACAGTTGTAACCCTCTCACCAGGCTCAAATTTGACTCTCACGATATTAACTTACTTAGAGTATCTCAACAGCATGGTATGTTAGGTGAGAAGGACATCTCCAATAATAATTCATATTGTAAACTGTCTAGGGTGATGACAATAGGGTATTAACTTCAGATTAAATGATTATAGGTTTCTGTTATTGTATCAGGATAGGCTATCCCATGCATTAAATTGAAACAGTAAATGACTCCACCAAGGCAACATATATAAGGTTCAATATGTGTATTACATTTTCATAGCACAAAATAAAAAGAAATAAAAATAAACCCCAATGAGTCGTGCACAACCCATGTCCAAATTACTTAAAGCTTGCTTAATAACCCGTTGGCGTGCGTTGGATCTAAAAAAAAACATAAAGTCCAGAAACACCTCACGTTGTGGTTACTCACTACTTGTAGATATTCCTTCAGCGAAGTATGGCAGTTCCTTGCAGGTTTCCTCACAAGATCCACAGCAAGCACCGCTATCAATGCAGACAGTACTCCTTAGCCGTAACCGATATCCCATGGGAACATGAACTCGTTAAGCTTTCCCAAGCAATTCTCTCTCGGTGTTACACGATGCTAGGCTAACCTCAAGGCTGGCAAATACCTCCACGATGAGACGGTAGCTTCAGTCTTTACTAAGTCTTAACAAAATTATAACTCTCTTATAAAATAAAATCGGTATTTCCCTTCATGTCTTAGTAGGTATGGGTTTTTGTTCTAGTTTTGTTGTCTTCTTTTAATTTTCTTCACCAACGGTCCTAATGTAAAAATCCATCCTTTTCTCAACGTCTCTCCCTCTAATTTTTTCCTTTCCCAGACCTCCCGTTAACCAGGTCAACTCCCATTGGCCACAGCTTAACTTCTTTTGGATCACCTCTTCAACAGCCAGTAAAACTGCAGGGCGCCAAATTCAAATACAGAAATACTCATTATAGAAATTCAGAAAACAAAACATATTTTACATAGGTTTAAAGATGAACTTCTTGTGAATCCAACCACGGTGTCAGATTTTAAAAATGCTTTACGGCGAAAGCATACCTTACAATTATTTGAGAACATAGCCCAGCAGACAAATCATTACAAACAGTAACCAGCCAAGTAGAAGAGTTACACAAGTCAGAAAGAGAGATAAAATTAATCCCCTACCTTTGATGGTCTTCATATAATTGCACTCAGAAGAAATTCATTTACTCAATAAATGTTCCTTTTGTTCGATAAAGTCTCTCTTTATATCCAAAAACCTCAGTTTTGTTCACGCGTTTTCTTCAGTAATCCGCAGACAAAAAAATCAAAATTGTATCTGTAAGGTTCATAGAAACATGTCAAACGATGTTTATATTCAATCCTCAGGTTGTTTTTAGCCTAAATAATCGATAATATTTCAACCGGACAATAACGTCGTCAATATAAAAGGTAAACATGAAAGGCAGTCTCTCGGTCGTGCGCATGAAAAAGCTCTGTGACACGGCAGGGTCCACTCATTCAGACTGCTCTTACTCCCTAATTTTTCAGAATACAAGCCTGAAACAATTTCTAAAGACTGTTGCCATCTAGTGGAAGGCATAGGAACTGCAATTTGAGTCCTAAGTCAATGGATACTGTAGTGGCATTGAATAGAAAACTACAAAACCAAAAGAAATCCTACTTCCTGAATGGATTTTTCTCAGGTTTTCGCCAAATCAGTTCTGTTATACTCAGACACTATTTTAACAGTTTTGGAAACTTTCGAGTGTTTTCTATCCAAATCTACCAGTTATATGCATATCATATCTAATGGGCCCGAGAAGCAGGCAGTTCATCCAAAATTCCGAATGCTCCCCCCTACCCTAGAGAAGTTAATCCAGCCACCGTGTCAGATTTCAAAAAGGCTTTACGGCGAAAGCAAACCATGCGATTATCTGAGGACAGCGCCCCGCATACCAACACATGAAAAACATATTTCAACCAGGCAGGTGCGACACAAAAGTCAGAAATAACTATATAATTCATGCCTTACCTTTGAAGATCTTCGTCTGTTGGCGATCCAAAATGTCCTAGAAACATCACAAATGGTCCTTTTGTTCGATAAATTAATTATTTTATATCCCCAAAATGTCAATTTATTTGGCGCGTTTGATTCAGAAATACACCGGTTCCAACTCGCCTACAAAGTATCTAATACCTGTAAACTTGGTCCAAACATTTCAAACAACTTTCCTAATCCAACCTTAGATATCCTAAAACGTAAATAATCTATCAAATTTAAGACGGAATATACTGTGTTCAATAGCGGATAAAAACAACGTGGAGCGAGCTACCGTTTACGCTTGCCACACAGTCCACTTGGCTTGACACTCACAATGAACAGCCCTACTTCTTCATTTCTCAAAAGAAAAACATCAACCAATTTCTAAAGACTGTTGACATCTAGTGGAAGCCATAGGAACTGCAACCAGGTTCATCATAAATATAGTTTCCCATAGAAAAACAATTGAAAACACAGTGACTTCAACAACAAAAAAATTCTGGATGGTTTGTCCTCGGGGTTTCGCCTGACAAATAAGTTCTGTTATACTCACAGACATAATTTTAACAGTTTTAGAAAACACAAAAGTTTCTATCTAAATCTACCAATTATATGCATATCCTAGCTTCTGGGCCTGAGAAACAGGCAGTTTACTTTGGGCACGCTTTTCATCCGGACGTGAAAATACTGCCCCCTATCCCAATGAAGTTAAGCATGTCCCAGTTTAGGTCACCTAACAGTACAAACTCTGAAGATTGATGGAGGGGTGATCAATTCACATATGGTGTCCAGGGCACAACTGGGGACCGAGGGGGGTCTATAACAAGCGGCAACGGTGACATACTTGTTTCTGGAAAGGTGGATTTTTAAAAGTAGAAGCTCGAATTGTTTGGGCACAGACCTTGATAGTATGACAGAACTCTGCAGGCTATCTCTGCAGAAGATTGCAACTCCGCCCCTTTTGGCAGTTCTGTCTTGTCGGAAAATGTTATTGTTAAGGATGGATATTTCTGGAATTTTGGTGGCCTTCCTAAGCCAGGATTCAGACACGGCTAGGACATCCGGGTTGGCGGAGTGTGCTAAAGCAGTGAATAAAACAAACTTAGGGAGGAGGCTTCTAATGTTAACATGCATGAAACCAAGSCTTTTRCAGTTACAGAAGTCAACAAATGAGAKCGCCTGGGGAATGGKAGTGATGYTGGGGGCTGCAGGGCCTGGGTTAACCTCTACATCACCAGAGGAACAAAGGAGGAGTAGGATAAGAGTACGGCTAAAGGCTAAAAGAACTGGTCATCTAGTGCGTTCGGAACAGAGAGTAAAAGGAGCAGGTTTCTGGGCGCAGAAGAATAGATTCAAGGCATGATGTACAGACAAGGGTATGGTAGGATGTGAGTACAGTGGAAGTAAGCCTAGGTATTGAGTGACGATGAGAGGTTTTGTCTCTAGAGGCACCATTTAAGCCAGGTGCGGTCAACGCATGTGGGGGTGGACCATAAGGGCTAGCTAAGGCATATTAAGCAGGGCTGGAGGCTCTACAGTGAAATAAGACGGATTACTAACCAAAACAGCAATAGACAAGGCATATTGACATTAGGGAGAGGCATGTGTAGCCGAGTGATCATAGGGTCCAGTGAGTAGCATTTTCCTCCCTCATGAAGCCATCTATTTTGTGAAGTGCACCAGTCCCTCCTGCAGCAAAGCACCCCCACGCTTCATGGTTGGGATGGTGTTCTTTGGCTTGCAAGCCTCCCCCTTTTTCCTCCAAACATAACGATGGTCATTATGGCCGAACAGTTCTATTTTTGTTTCATCAGACCAGAGTACATTTCTCCAAAAAGTACGATCTTTGTTCCCATGTGCAGTTGCAAACCATAGTCTGTCTTTTTATGGCGGTTTTGGAGCAGTGGCTTCTTCCTTGCTGAGCGATATGTCGATATTGGACTCGTTTTACTGTGGATATAGATACTTTTGTACCTGTTTCCTCCAGCATCTTCACAAGGTCCTTTGCTGTTGTTCTGTGATTGATTTAAACTTTTCGCACCAAAGTACGTTCATCTCTAGGAGACAGAACGCGTCTCCAACCTGAACGGTATGACGGCTGCGTGGTCCCATGGTGTTTATACTTGCGTACTATTGTTTGTACATATGAACGTGGTACCTTCAGGCRTTTGGAAATTGCTCCCAAGGATGAACCAGACTTGTGGAGGTCTACAATTGTTTTTCTGAGGTCTTGGCTGATTTCTTTTGATTTTCCCATGATGTCAAGCAAAGAGGCATTGAGTTTGAAGGTAGGCCTTGAAATACATCCACAGGTACACCTCCAATTGACTCAGGCTAATTGACATCATTTATAAGAAGCTTCTAAAGTCATGACATTTTCTGGAATTTTCCAAGCTGTTTAAAGGCACAGTCAACTTAGTGTATGTAAACTTATGACCCACTGGAATTGTGATAGATTAATTCACTTAAAATTCACTGTGTCTGTAAACAATTGTTGGAAAAATTACTTGTCAAAACTATAGTTTGTTAACAAGAAGTTTGTGGAGTGGTTGAAAACGAGTTTTAATGACTCCAACCTAAGTGTATGTAAACTTCCGACTTCAACTGTATGTCTGCTGCAGAGGGATGAGAGAACTAGTTTGGATCAGTTATGGAAATAAGTCCTGAAAACAAATTGGGTCCCTATTTAAAAAGAAGATGGAGAACAAGCTATGAAAGAAAATACTGGAGTTTTGGTGCAGGCACAGCCAACTAGCGCCAAAATGATATTGTGATATTGTCAAAACGATACAATATATCGTCAAAAATAATATCCCGATATGTAACTATAAAAAAAAAAAAAATCCCTTTCAATTAATGTGTTTTGACCATTTATTTACGTTTATATTCTTGTTTCCTTGCAGTCCATAAATGAAGCCACAGTTAAGCGAGTGTCTTTGCTCAGTGACATGCACCTGAGGAGCATTCGTACTAAGCTCATGCTCATGTCCCGAAATGAGGAGGCCACTAAACATCTGGAGGTAAGGGCGATTTTCATTATTGCATCCTGGCATAAAAACACATGAATTCATGCGCATGACAGAATTAAATTGGATAATAGTCAAATGAATGGCATCTGTGAATGCAAGATGTTTCACTCAAAATGATCTCCTCTCAAGAGTACAAAGCAACTGGCGTCTGGTTTCCAAGAGGAGTTTACAGTCAGGGTGGACCTCATGGGCCTTGCCATTGGAAGCCATGGAAGCAACATTCAACAAGCCAGAAAAGTGCCTGGAGTCACTGCTATTGAGCTGGATGAGGGGAGCGGGACGTTCAGAATTTACGGAGAGGTGTGCTAATGCTTTTGCTGCTTCAAGACCTTATGAGTGAACTATAGACATGTACACTACCGTTCAAACGTTTGGAGTCACTTAGAAATGTCCTTGTTTTTGAAAGAAAAGAAAAAGAAAAATGCCCCTCTAGTTTGAGGCCAGCATCCCAAAGTCGCCTCTTCACTATTGACGTTGAGACTGGTGTTTTGCGGGTACTATTTAATGACGCTGCCAGTTGAGGACTTGTGGGGCGTCTGTTTCTCAAACTAGATGTAAACTAATGTACTTGTCCTCTTGCTCAGTTGTGCACCGGGCCTCCCACTCCTCTTTCTATTCTGGTTAGAGACCATTTGCACTGTTCTGTGAAGGGAGTAGCACACAGCGTTGTACGAGATCTTCAGTTTCTTGGCAATTTCTCGCACGGAATAGCCTTAATTTCTTAGAGCAAGAATAGACTGACGAGTTTCAGAAGAAAGTTCTCTGTTTCTGGCCATTTTGAGTCTGTAATCGAACCCACAAATGCTGATGATCCAGATACCTAACTAGTCTAAATTGGGACAGTTTATTGCTTCTTTAATCAGGAACACATTTTTCAGCTGTGCTAACATAATTGCAAAAGGGTTTTCTAATGATCAATTATCCTTTTTAAAATGATCAACTTGGATTAGCTAACACCATGTGCCATTGGAACACAGGCGTGATGGTGGCTGATAATGGGCCTCTGTACGCCTATGTAGATATTTCAGTAAAAAATCAGCCGTTTCCAGCTACAATATTAATTTACAACATTGTCTACACTGTATTTCTGATCAATTTGATGTTATTTTAATGTACAGAAAAAATTGTTTTTCTTTCAAAAACAAGGACATTTCTAAGTAGAGGTCGACCGATTATGATTTTTCAATACCGATACTGATTATTGGAGGACAAAAAAAGACGATACCGATTAATCGGCCGATTTATAAAAAAAAATATATATATATACAGTAATCCCTCGTTTATCGCGGGGGTTACGTTCCGAAAATGACCCGCGATAAGTGAAATCCGCGAAATAGAAAACTTTTTTTTTTTTTTTACAATTAGCAACTATTACATGTATACAAATACAGTGACTCACGTGTAGGCCGTTTCACTGCTCTTCAGACTGGGCCGCTGCATCCTGACTGCGCTCTGCAGTGTTCTCTTCTTCTGAAGCCCGCGGTGCAGGTGTGTTTGTTCGGGAGAAGAACATAGTGATAGGCAGCTGTTGTCGGCTCTTTTTTCTTCTTGCAAAAAGATCCTTGTAACACCGACTGCCACCATCGATTACGTTGGAGAACTGTAATGAACGGCTCATCAAAGGGTCCCATTCCTCAGCTACTCGCTTAAGTTCAGTGGCCATTCGCACCATGGTTGCTAAGCGACCAAGCGTTAGTCCTTCCTTCCTTCCTGGCCAACTTAATGTAAATTTGCCAAGCTGTTTTATGTACGTACACATAACTGCACGAGACGACAAATGATAGCACAATTCGTAGATGTTTTGATACAAGAAGCGGGAGTGAGTTTTTAGCGAATCAGAATGCAGAGCACAATGCACAAAAAAAAAAAAAAAATGCATTATGAAAATCCGCGAAATAGCGAATCCGCGATAAGTGAACCGCGAAGTGGCGAGGGATCACTGTATATCATACACACATTTTTGTTGCAACAATACTGAATGAACAATGAACACTTTTATTTTAACTTAATATAATACATAAATACACACACACAGCTCTGAAGTGACAATGATACTGAAGAGTCTGCTTAGGAGACAAATACTCTCAACTGTTTGAATAAAAATAGAGTTTAAGTTACCTGTGATGAATGTTGAAAACAAAAACTTTAATTTCTATATGCAGGAAATCCTTTTTTAATAATGGGCATGGTAAGAATTGACAACCAATGTGCGAGTCATAATTCCCATGACACCTTCTAGCAAAATCTGAAAAGCGGTTCCTTCATTTATTCCATAGGATATTTTTAGATTCACTTAAAATAAGGTCTGTGTTTCGTGTAGGCTTACATCACCGTGCCAATTTTATAACTGTGTAGATATCCATAGGACAAGGTCTCTGATCAACATTGGCTAAATATAAGCGAAGATAAACTTTTTTGTAGAGTGGATTTATGAAAATATGTTGACAAACGTTACCTTATCCTAGTGAGATTTACACGGGTATCAAAACGTCGAGGCGGTTTAAGCCTGCACGAAACACAGACCTTATTTGAAGTAGATCAAGACATTCTCTATGGAAGACATGAACGGTAAAATAACGAAGGAACCCCTGTCAAGTTCAGCCGCAAGTTATTACAGGAATTATAACGCGTCGACTATTTCTCTCTAAACCATATACCTTTGACTAATCCGGAAACTATCACCTCGAAAACAAAACGTTTATTCCGTTCCGTATTTTATCTAACGGGTGGCATCCATGAGTCTAAATATTCCTGTTACATTGCACAACCTTCAATGTTATGTCATAATTACGTAAAGTTCTGGCAAATTATTTCGCAAAGAGCCAGGCGGCCCAAACTGTTGCATATACCCTGACTCTGCGTGCAATGAACGCAAGAGAAATGACACAATTTCACCTGGTTAATATTGCCTGCTAACCTGGATTTCTTTTAGCTAAATATGCAGGTTTAAAAATATATACTTGTGTATTGATTTTAAGAAAGGCATTGATGTTTATGGTTAAGTACACATTGGAGCAATGACAGTCATTGATTGATTGTTTTTTTATAAGATAAATTTAATGCTAGCTAGCAACTTACCTTAGCTTACTGCATTCGCTAACAGGCAGGCTCCTCGTGGAGTGCAATGTAATCAGGTGTTAGAGCATTGGACTAGTTAACTGTAAGGTAGCAAGATTGAATCCCCCGTGCTGACAAGGTTAAAAATCTGTCGTTCTGCCCAGAAGAACGTTCCTAGGCCGTCATTGAAAATAAGAATGTGTTCTTAACTGACTTGCCTAGTTAAATAAAGATTAAATAAAGGTGTAAAAAAAATATGTATATTAAAATTGGCAAATCGGCGCCCAAAAATACCGATTACCGATTGTTATGAAAACTTGAAATCGGCACTGATTAATCGGCCGACCTCTATTTCTAAGTGACCACAAACCTTTTGAACGGTAGTCTGTATGACAGAACTATAGACGTGTATGATGTGTGTGAACTATAGATGTGTGTGAACTATAGACGTGTGTGAACTATGGAAGTGTATCGTGTGTGAACTATGGAAGTGTATCATGTGTGTGAACTGCGGACGCGTGCGTGCGGGTGAACTACGGACGCGTGTGTGCGTGCGGGTGAACTACGGACGCGTATGATGTGCGTGCGGGTGAACTACGGACGCGTGTGTGCGTGCGGGTGAACTACGGACGAGTGTGTGCGTGCGGGTGAACTACGGACGCGTGTGTGCGAACTACGGACGCGTGTGTGCGTGCGGGTGAACTACGGACGTGCGGGTGAACTACGGACGTGTGTGCGCATGAACTACGGATGTGTGTGCGTGCGGGTGTGCGTGCGAACTACGGACACGTGTGTGCGCGTGAACTACGGACGTGTGCGCGTGAACTACGGACGTGTGTGTGTGAACTACTGATGTGTGTGTGTGAACTACGGACGTGTGTGTGTGTGTGTGTGTGTGTGTGTGTGTGCGCGTGAACTACGGATGGTGTGTGTGAGTGAACTATAGACGTGTATTTACCACCAGGACCTTTTTAAGAAAAACAACCTTTTGTATTCTTCAAGAATGAGGAGGCAGTTAAGAAGGCAAGGAATTATCTGGAGTTTCTTGAAGATTCTGTTCAGATCCCCAGGGCCTTGGTCGGTATGTATGGAGATGGATTTGATCATTATAAAATTCAAGACATCTGTGATGGTGTGTTCTTTGTGGCAGTTCACACAAGTTCTTTGTGGCTTTTTCAGGCAAGGTAATTGGCAAGAATGGGAAAGTCATTCAGGAGATCGTTGACAAGTCTGGAGTGGTGAGAGTTAGGATTGAAGGGGACAAGGATGGCACACAGCCACGGCAAGAAGTAAGCCCTTAGTTTTGTGCTACTTTCTAGCTCACTTAGTAGAAGAAGAGATCAATATTGTCATAGAAACACTCTTCACCCATAATAACATAATTTATTTGTGATGCGCTGACACAGGGAATGGTCCCGTTTACATTTGTCGGCACTAAGGAGAATATTGGGAATGTCCAGGTACTTCTGGAGTACCACATTGCCTACCTGAACGTAAGCAGTGATCTACAGTAACAAATTCCTAATGGTTTGAGTCAGAGCTGTAGGAAGAGTTTTTTTCGTGACATGTTTGCCTGTCGTCGACTGCAGGAAGTCGAGCAGCTGCGTATGGAGAGACTGCAGATAGACGAGCAGCTGAGGCAGATTGGGATGGGCCACAGGCCTTCATCTGGCCGCCCAGCAGACAAGGGCTACACCACAGACGACAGTGTGGCTGCTACCGCCGTGCACACCAGCCGCTCCTACACCGGCAGAGGCCGCGGACGCAGGGGCCCCAACTACACCTCCGGCTATGGTGAGTGTCATGTTTACAATGATACTGAAGACATTTTGTAGATTCTCCCATTACAAGCCAGTCTTCCACACCTATCAGGTGGTCAATCGAAAGTTAAGACAGTCTAGAGAGGGGAATATTGATATTGGGATATAATGCTATAGCTCAACAGAATGTGATAGAAAAGTCATCAGCCATGTGGTATTAAAAAGCTATGTTTGACTTTCAGGCACAAACTCTGAGCAATCCAATGCCTCTGAGACTGACTCTGAGCGGAAGGATGAGCTGAGTGACTGGTCCCTGGCGGGAGAAGAACCGGAGAGGGGGACTCGACCACAGAGAGACAGCAGGAGGAGAGCTGGTCCAGGGAGAGGTAGAGGGCCTAGGGGCCGTGGAGCAGGGAGAGGAGCCCCCAACACCGGTACAGCTGCAGACACAATTGATGGGTCATACACATGCTGATGACATCAGACAAATAATTTGTTATCCCTTATGTTTATCATGAATGATCACATGAAGGTTTGAATTGTTCCTCAAACTATAGGTATTAAATATTAAGCCATTTTGCTTACTCTGTAGCTCTGAAGGATCCTTATGGCAACCCATACAGTGTGCTTGACAACACAGAGACAGACCAGACGGCCGACACTGATGCAAGCGACTCCAACCTCAACACAAACCGTCGCCGCCGCTCCCGCCGCCGCCGGACTGATGAGGACACAACAGTGATTGATGGCATGAGTGAATCGGATAACACTTCCCTCAGTGAGAATGGCCTTGGTAAGTCCCTTCGTAAAATAAACAAGCCCTGGGAGCCAATGGGATTCAACAACAAACACTCTCATAAGCATTAGAATATACAATAATTTCATGTTACAGAAGATGGGAGGCAATTACCTCCGTGACAGACCAAAAAAGGATAGAATCACAAATTGACACCAATCCCAAGTCTATCCTTATGCAATACTCTCACTGAGGGCTCTGCACAAATTCTCCCCCACATAGATGACTCAAAAGATAAACCACAACGGCGTAACCGTAGCAGCAGACGCAGTGTCCGCCCACCAGAGGAAAGGCAACCAGGTAACCGGTGGTGAACGGCCTGTTTGTTTGTTTACCAAAGCCAGCATGACTGAGTGTGCTTAACACTTTCCCTCGCTAGCAGTAAAGTGATTCATCCAGTAACCATCGACTTGCTCTGGGAAGCCTCTTCAATTTCTCTATCTGGAGCTGAGGGAGAAACTTAGGAAAGGCATGCCATCAAGAAGACCCATTTGTTTTTAATGTTACCACTCCAATTCACTAACATGTCAGCTACTGGTTGACAACCGTTTGACGGTTGTGAAAATTCATTGAGTTTTCCTTGCTGTAATACTAGTTGCCTGTATTTCTCACTTGCACTCCTAAGACTACCTTTTTAGTTATTTTTAACTGCATTCAGTCTTTTTTTTGTTTAATTAGCTATGATGACATCCGATTAAATTCTAGTTCAATAAATTAACAATGTAAAAGTGGTTCTAACATTCTTTGTTTTGCAGTTACTGTGGCAGATTACATATCCCGTGCTGAATCACAAAGCAGACAGACTAACCAAAAGGAACTGAAAAATAACAAAAAAGAACTGGTGAGTGGAAAACAATGCTACAAATCAGACTTCAGGGCCTGTATGTATCAAGCGTCTCAATAGGAGTGTGGATCTGGGATCAGACCCCCCCGGTTCTTACTTGGGGCTCCCGAGTGGCGCTGCTTCTCAGTGCTACAGACGTCATTACAGACCCTGGTTCGATTCCAGGCTGTATCACAACCGACTAACTGGGAGTCCCATAGGGCAGCGCACAATTGGCCCAGTGTCGTTAGGGTTTGACATCATGAATTTGTTCTTAACTGACTTGCCTGGTTAAATAAAATAAATTACTCATTGTGATTTAAAAGGTTAAACTGATCCTAAATCAGCACTACTACTATGAGATACTTGTTACATACAGGTCGGTCCCAGGCCAGAGAAAGAACCATGGTAATGTACGGAACCCTGCCAATGAGTTCAGAGACCAGGCTGGTTTTCAATTCCCAGAATTGTATCAACACAGGAATGTGAAGTGTATGTCTTTGGTCAAGCTTCTGTAACTGTTTCTACCTGTGTGTCTGGTAGGGGCAGGTTGAGTGTATCGCGGAGCACAGCCTATCTGCAGAAGCAAATACAAGCAACGGCAGAGGTGACGAACCAGGCAGGGCTTCCACAGAACGGGTTGCCAAAGTCGCTTACCAAGGGAATGGTGACCAGCAGCCTGTCCTGAACGGGGTTTCCTAATCTACGAATCCACTCAAACTCATTAATTGTAATACATTTTTACAATAGTTATTGTACAAGCTTGCCAAAGATAGTCATGGACTTCCAGATTCTCTACTGCACTTTTCAGTTCCCTCAACATGGAACACAGAGAGATTTAGCACTGAACCGAGACATAAGAGTATGTTTCAAGTACATGATCTGATGTTGTGCCTTGAGAATAGATTCAACATAGTTAGTTGCCTGGCTGTAGTAAATGTTTTGTCAGTGATGGCAAAGATAGGAAGAATCCAGTTATCCTAATATTTGTTGAGAGTTAGCTGCTTTTTGTTACATTTTAATATGCAACCACTTCTTCATATGAGGAAATGCAGTCTGGAAGAGAAAGTTTTGCACTGAATTGTAATTTATTTCCCATAAGAATAACATTAGTCTGGAAACTGGTCTGTTAATGTTCTTGTCAATTATTTTTTTAAATCCTGAATGACACTCCACATAGTAGTGAACCTGTATGCTGGAATGCACCCACCAGAGGCTGGAATGATGGTGGCAGTAACTGGTCTCATGAAGGAGCTTTATTTGGTTTATTAAGTGTACAGTATTTAAAAAGCTGTTATTCCTAACACTGGCTGAAGACCGTATTTTCATGCAGGTGACAATTTGGACTACTGAAAGAGACGTTGGTTTGGTAAACTACAATTCTGTTTTTTTATGCTCATTCTGGTTTGATGTGCAATATGTTTTGTATGCCGGTAGTTCTTAAATAAAACCCGATCTTCCATTTAGATCCAAAACCACCTTTGTCCTGAGAACATGAGTAATGTAGAGAGGAAGACTGAGTTTGATCTCTTACATTATTTATTTGGGCACAATAAGAAAAACCAAGTGCAATGTGATTATTTGATCTATTTCTTTAGTTGTCCATCAAGTAAATCCTTTGCTTCATTTATTTTAGCAGCAAGATATGGTGATCCACCTGCAATAGAACAAAATGTGCATTTTTAGAGTACAGAGTGATCCAATAAATTTTTACAAGCTCAAAGGCTCTAAATAAAAGCAAATATTTATTTGGAAAGAAATGTCATGACCACACATTGTACCACACATTGTTCCTCAAACCTCTATCGGGGTGATTAAGAATCATCAGTTTTCTGTGGGCTTCTCTGATCTTGGTCTTGTTAGCTGTGGGACTGGGGACAACAATATGATACATTAGTGCAATAAAGTCAAGCATTTGCTTATCACACAGTGAAATGTACAGTACCTGACTCCTAGAACGAGCGATGCCTCTCTCTTGTTCATTTTGGGATCAAATCCACCTCTGTAGTATCCACCACCAAAAGCCTGCAACAATTGTATCACAGATGCAGTGGTGTAAGTCGTTTTTGTTGGCTCTTATTTTTGACAACTTTCAATTTACTACATTCCTAAAGAACTGTAGTTTTTACTCCATATAAAAGTACTCGTTACATTTTGAATGCTTAGCAGGACAGGAAAATGGTCCAATTCACAAACTTATCAAGAGAACCACCCTGGTCATCCATTCTGCCTCTGATCTGGCAGACTCACTAAACACAAATGCTTCATTTGTAAATTATGTTGGAGATTGGCTATCTGTAAAAAATAAAATAAAAAGGTCCCATATGGTTTGCTTATTAAGGAATTTGAAATTATTTAGTTTTACTTTTGATACTTAAGTACATTTCAAACCTAATGTTTTGTTAGGTGACTTTTACTTGAGTCATTTATTTAAGTTCTTTACTTTTACTAAACTATGACAATTAGGTACTTGTTCCACCACAGCACCAATGTGAGTTCAGTCAGACTAATGCCATTCATTGTGTCTTGTAGAGGCCAACACGTGTGAAAGCCCATACAATCTTACCGATTTGGGAAAACTCTGCATAGCTTGCTTCATTTGGGGTTCCATGTGTTTCATGGCCTGCATGGCATAGCGACCTGAATCAAGGAGGATCTGCATTTCAGTGTCACAAATTCCATCAAATCGTTTCTTCAACTCTGCATATTCTGTACCTTATAATGATAAACTGACCTACAAATCCAGCTGCTGCTAGGGTGAGCCCCAATGCCACCATGGAACTGGCCTGTGAATCGATTATGGATGTTCATTAGTAGAGGAAGATATCTCAACCTTTTCATATAAAGCCTACAAGACATGTTTATAATCAAAGTCAGCTAGTGCAGTGGTCACATCTCAGATATGTGTTCAAATCCTGTGTGATCTGTAGGTCATGTACCTTACTGGTTTCCACATGATGGCGCTGCAGCAGTCATGCTGCTATTTGTTTCTAGCTGTAACGTTAACGATTTATGCTTCAGAGGTCTAGGGTGAGTAATGTTAGCTAGCCACCAACTGTATGGCTGTTAGTCGTAGCTACACACACTCTATCAGCTTGCTCACTTTCACTAGTATGCTGCTACAGCTAGCTACAGTTGCTAGTTAGCTAACTGGCTGGCTAGCCAGCTTTACTAACGAAATGCTTCTGCTCTTGTCTAAACACTACAATGCAGTAAGCTATCCTTTCACGGTAGCATCGATATAATAAATTCTAACTCACCATGTTTTATTGCTAAGATCCGCCTCTATCAAAGACTTGCAACATAACTTTTTATACACTTGTCTACGATGAACAAAGTCACAGATGACACCTCATGTTTTGATCCGTGACTTCTCTGTTGTATATTTCTGGCCTGACAGAAATTAAAGGCACATGTCGTAACGACTAAAGTCAATTGCTCAGCACTGTCGCAAAATGTAAGGGTCCCAATTCTATAGAAATGTATGCCTAGTCCCTAGGTACTTCTTGCCTAGTAATTTAGTGTCCTATAAAATATGTTGCCTATCTGGTCCAGCATCTCTGGACCTGAAAATCCTCATGCATTAATAAAAGAGAATTGTGCAAATACAGTGTTTTTCAGAACACATTATTAAGGTAATGTATAAACTACAGTAAACTGATATAAAATACTTATAAATCAGCCTTTTTACCTATTCCCCAGATGTAATATTATTGTTTAGATACTTTTTGTCCAGAGACCTGCTTGTTTGAACTGCTATATATATATATATATATATTAAAAAAATGAAAAATCCAATGGAACAGCGGTGCATGTCTAATACATACATGTCCAGTACAAACAAGCAGTATTTTACAGCAGTGGGAATGTAATGCCAAATAGTCACATGTTAGTCACTCAAATTACAAGATGCACTCATTCATACACTATACAGTACATTTGGAAAGTATTCAGACCCTTTCTCCACATTGTGTTATGTTACAGCCTTATTCTAAAATGGATTACATTAAAAATGTTCCTCATCAATCTACACACAATACCCCATAATGACAAAGCGAACAATGGTTTTAAGAAATCTTAGCAAATTTATTGCAAATAAAAAACAGAAATTCCTTTTTAACATAAGTATTCAGACCCTTGGCTATGAGACTCGAAGTTTCCATTGATCATCCTTGAGATGTATCTACAACTTTATTGGAGTCCACCTGTGGTAAATTTAATTGATTGGACATGATTTGGAAATGCACACAGCTGTCTATATAAGGTCCCACAGTTGAAAGTGAATGTCAGAGCAAAAACCAAGCAATTAGGTCGAAGGAATTGTCCATAGAGCTCCGAGACAGGATTGTGTTGAGAAACAGATCTGCGGAAGGGTACCAAAAAATGTCTGCAGCATTGAAGTTCCACAAGAACACAGTGCCCTCCATCATTCTTAAATGGAAGAAGTTTGGAACCCCCAAGACTCTTCCTAGAGCTGGCCGCCTGGCCAAACTGAGCAATCAGGGGAGAAGGGCCTTGGTCAGGGAGGTGACCAAGAACCCGATGGTCACTCTGACAGAGCTCCAGAGTTCCTCTGTGGAGATCGGAGAATCTTCCAGAAGGACAATCGTCTCTGCAGCACTCCACCAACCAGGCCTTTATGGTAGAATGGCCAGACGGAAGCCACTCCTCAGTAAAAGGCACATGACAGCCCGCTTGGAGTTTGCCAAGAGGCACCTAAAGTACTCTCAGACCATGTGAAACAAGATTATCGTGTCTGATGTGTCACGTCTGGGGGAAACCTGGCACCATCTGTACGGTGAAGCATGGTGGTAGCAGCATCATGCAGTGGGGATGTTTTTCAGCGGCAGGTACTGGGAGACTAGTCAGGATCATGGGAAAGATGAACGGAGCAAAGTACAGAGAGATCCTTGATAACCTGCTACAGAGCGCTCAGGACCTGAGACTGGGGCAAAGGTTCACCTTCGAGCAGGACAACAACCCTAAGCAAGCCAAGACAACGCCTGGGTGGCTTCGACACAAGTCTCTGAATATCCTTGAGTGGCCCAGCCAGAGCCCGGACTTGAACCTGATCGAACATATCTGGAGAGACCTGAAAATAGCTGTGCAGCGATGCTCCCCATCTAACCTGACAGAGGTTGAGAGGATTTACAGAGAAGAATGGGAGAAAGTCCCGAAATACAGGTGTGCCAAGCTTGTAGTGTCATACCCAAGAAGACTCAAGGCTGTAATCGCTGGCAAAGGTGCTTCAACAAAGTACTGAGTAAAGGGTCTGATTACTTATGTAAATGTGATATTTCAGTTTTTTATTTTTAATACATTTGCAAAAAATTGTAGAAACCTGTTTTTGATTTGTCATTATGGGTTATTGTATGTAGATTGATGAGGGGAAAAAACGATGTAATCCATTTTTTAATAAGGCTGAAGCTCAACAAAATGTGGGAAAATTCTAGGGGTCTGAATACTTTCCGAATGCACTGTATATACAAAAGTATGTGGACAACCCATCAACTTAGTCGATTCAGCTATTTCAGCCACACCCGATGCTGAGAGGCGTATAAAATCGAGCACACAGCCATGCAATCTTCAAAGACAAACATTGGCAGTAGAATGGCCTTACTAAAAAGCTGCCCCCTTTCCAACAAGTCAGTTCCTCAAATTTCTTCCCTGCTAGAGCTGCCCCAGTCAACTTTAAATGCTGTTATTGTGAAGTGGAAACATCTAGGAGCAACAATTGCTCAGCTGCAAAGTGGTAAGCCACACAAGCTCATAGAACAGGACCGCCGAGTGCTGAAGTGCATAGCGCGTAAAAATCATCTGTCCTCAGTTGCAACACTCACTACCGAGTACCAAAATGCCTCTGGAAGCAACATCAGCACAATAACTATTCGCCGGGAGCTTAATGAAATGGGTTTCCATGGCCGAGCTGCCGCACACAAGCCTAAGATCACCATGTGCAATGCCAAGCTTTGGTTGCAGTTGTGTTAAGCTCACGTTCATTGGACTCTGGAGCAGTGGAAATGCATTCCCTGGAGTGATGAATCATGCTTCACAATCTGGCAGTCCGACGGACAAATCTGGGTTTGGCAGATGCCAGGAGAAAGCTACCTGCCCCAGTGCATAGTGCCAACTGTACAGTTTGGTGGAGGAGGAATGATGGTCTGGGGCTGTTTTTCATGGTAAGGGCCTTTCCTGTTTCAGCATGACAATGCCCCCGTGTACAAAGTGAGGTCCATACAGAAAGGGTTTGTCGATATTGGTGTGGAAGACCTTTACTGGCCTGCACAAAGCCCTGATCTCAACCCCATCGAACACCTTTGGGATAAGTTGGAACACCGACTGCGAGCCAGGCCTATTCACCCAACATCAGTGCCCGACCTCACTAATGCTCTTGTGGCTGAATGGAAGCAAGTCCCCTCAGTAATGTTCCAACATCTAGTGGAAAGCCTTTCCAGAAGAGTGGAGGCTGTTATAGCTGCGAAGGGGGGTCTCCATATTAATGCCCATGATTTTGAAATTAGATGTTCGACGAGCAGGTGTCCACATACTTTTGGTAATGTAGTGTAACTAGAAAGAACATAATTGATCTTACCTTACATGGTCAGTTCCCAAGGATTGCTATAATATAGGACTGAACAGGACTTTAACCGAACATCTGCTCTGAGCAATTTAAAATAGAATAGAACATGGTTATCTCTCTTCCCATTGGAATGAAGCACACTGGAGCAACACAATGAGATGTTGAAGGTCCTAATTATTGCCCCTATCATTTGCATAATTACAATGTTTTCCAAGGCAAGGGCAGTATAGAAATTTCAAACTGTAGTGGACCTGCAGCAGTCAGTGAAAGTCAGGTTTAATGATGAATCTGTCCTCCATCAGGCAGGCACACTGGCTGGAGGGCTGGAGTTTCAATAGGATTTAAAAAGCCAACTGTGTGGATAAATTAGAGTTTTGCCCCAAAATCATATGGAATTACAGTGCTGGGTGCATGTGGTGAGCCTACACACAAAAAGCCCAGAGGAAGCAGCTATTTCTGTTGGTTTTATTAAACCAACCAAGCAATTTAATTCTTTTGTTCAGGGGAGTTCTACTTCATTGATTAACAAAAGCAGGGATATAATTTTTTCAGCCTTTTTGAAAAGCCTGAAATGTCAAGCCTTTTAAAGCAGATTATTCTGCCTCTGTGCGATGAATGCTGCCAGAGTAACCTTTTGTCTACAATTAAATATTCCAGCATAAATATAAAAGAAAATCAGAGATGGGGAAGATTGACTCACGAGAGATTGGAGAGGTAGATCCTCACACTGATAGTGCAAACAGCTTGCTTCTAATTAAATATGCCACAGAGTCTCAAAGCATTTGCTTTCAGCCGCAGAGAGAGGAAGCTGCCTAAGAATGAGGGGGAGAAATATATCACATCATCTGTCTGTCCACAGCCTTCCTCTGGGCATCTGAAAGGTATTTCATTTTTTTGTTTTTGTAATTATTTGTTTCCCTTTTTTGTAGGAAGTATCTAAAGGCAACACCTTCAGGGATATGCATAAATAGAGAAACACAATAAAAGTTCTCAGATTGTTTATGATTCAGACTCAGATGATTAAGCATGACAATGTGGCACTTCAGGGACATGGGGCATTTATTTTACATTTATGGAATTGGGTGCATTCTCCCCATGTCTGTGATGCAGAGAGGGGGTATATTCAAAGCCGTTATACTATGCAACGTTTAATTTAGTAGTGTTCAGTTTCAGTTGTAGACTTTATGTAGTGGTTCATTTAATTGATGTGTGATTGCATCTAAAGGAAAGAAGTTATATAGAAAGAATATGTGATATTGTATATTGTATAACTAGGGGTCATTCCTTATACCTTTAACAGACATATTACTACATTTGTTGGTGAAATAATGTATAGATAGTCTGGAGTAAAGATAGATGTGATGTAGATTCTTGTTATATGTGTTTGCTTACTTACTCGTAAGAGAGTATTGATACTGTGACTTTGATCTGATAACAGCAGTGTTGATCATATTCAACTCTGCTTTACATGTTAATATGATATTTTCTCACGCAGATATTTAGCCAAGTTTAGGAAACAGTACTTTGTGAATGGTTTACTAGAATTGGATCCTATCAACTTCATCAAGTCATCAAGTGTTTTGAAGAGGCAAACACATAGCAAATTCTGTCATAGCAACATTTGTGAGCACATATTAAATAATAGGTTCTAAATAAGTCAAAGATAGAATGATTATTTGGAATAAACTTTTTTGTTGTTGAGCAGAGCATAGCTGTTTTGATAAGTTGCTAATGTCAGCTTATTAAAAGTGTAAGTGTGTTATCCTAGTAGTATGTTGTTGGTAATGATTTCATTACATTACAGGTTCATAACAGTTATGTTGATCATCATACATCACACATATATCTTCATGGAGGATGTCAGTTTACACATTTGAATGTTTGCTTGCTGCAAAAAAATATGACAAAGTATTTTCCTTTAAGTATGCTATGTGTATAGGAGAACAAACTCCCAGATAATGGGGGAATATATGGTCCCCTAAGATGTTTTCAGTGGGTGACTGAAGGATTTCAATGAATGCAGATTACTTCAACTGTTGGCTTTGTTGTCTCTCAGATCTCACTACCTGTACATATTAAAGAAGTAGTAGAGAGGGCTGTGGACTGATAATGTTTTGCATGAGAAATGGGGCACTTTTTAAAAAGTGATTCATTCAATGCATTTGAATGTGTCTGAAACATCCAGACAAAACAGAGGCCCCAACATATGTCCCCTCACCATGACCCCACCCCACTTACCCCATACCTGCAATAAGGTCTTATCAGAAAATTGGGCAAGTCAAGAGTCTGTTGATTAACCCTGACAGACCTAATGATTGTGGGTCAGGGTTTCAGCTTGTGAGATAAAAAAAAACAACCACTAGTGTCAAATAATAGATGCACTGACAGGCAAATTGTGCTCTGTCATTTGCGTTTTAGGATGATAGTGGATTCTGAACTGACCAGCTCTGACTGGTAATGGCGTTGGCTGCAGCTTTTTCCCACGTCTGAAGTGAACGGATATGGCATGAGGGACGAACCTCATCGCTTTCCCAGACCACAAGTAAATCTTGCATTATGCTGAATTTTAGCTTCCAAAAGGATTGCAAGGTTTGCAAAAAGGAAACAAGAATTATTCAATCAAATTGGCACCTCCACATCCAGATTCTACTAG
The DNA here is from genome assembly GCF_002910315.2 of Salvelinus sp. IW2-2015. NCBI lineage: Eukaryota > Metazoa > Chordata > Actinopteri > Salmoniformes > Salmonidae > Salvelinus > Salvelinus sp. IW2-2015. The sequence continues at coordinate 18,680,822 of NC_036856.1, forward strand.
TGCTGCATAATGCAATCCAGTAATCCCTTTATCAAATGCTGAGATGAAATGGTCTTATTGGAAAAGGAGTTAAATATATTTAAGGTCATTCTATCACTAGTTTATTTTTCAAAATTGCCCACTCTCTTTTTATCTTCAGAGACAATAATTACTTCTAGTTCAACACACTATGGCTGATGAATGTTCAGAGAATCCACAGGAAGAAATCTTTGCAATAATCAGCACTACAGTTTTCTCTCCCTTTTAACATTTCTATAAATTTGAACATACATGGCTGTCTGAGGATATGCAATGTTAATGTCTAGGTGATGATGGCAATATGTCAGCAAAATATGGTAACCTACTTGAACTGTAATTGTTGCCGCATCAGCATCTTACATATCTTAGGCTACAGTGCGTTGTGGGCTTAGCTATAATGCAGTTTTTCCAATACATTTTGGGAATGCATTTCTTTCCTCCTTTTACATTTTTTTATTTTCAGTAATCATCATTGTTCATGTCATTTTTCTAGGTCATAATAGGAAGAATGCTGGGTGAATACTAAACAGAGCCTATATACTGTACATGTAGGCATCCTTTGCTGACTGTTCACATTGCCCACTGCTGAAACATCATCAGCAGCTGACTGATGCCAAATATCAGCATTCAATTTATCAATAACCCACTAGGCCTAATGGTTTATAAGTCTATTAGTCTGTATAAATCAGAGTGTTTCTGCTACATGTATAGGGCTTTCAGAAAGTATTCATACCCCTTGACTTATTCCACATTTTGTTGTGTTACAACTTAAATTCTAAATAGATTAAATATAACTTTTGTTACACCCATTTACACACAATACCCCATAATGATGAAGGGGAAACATGTTTTTAGACATGAAATACAGAAATATCTTATTTAAATCAGTATTCACACCCCTGAGTCAATACTTTGTAGAAGCACGTTTGGCAGTCTTTCTGGGTCTCTAAGAGCTTTCCACAACTAAATTGTGCAACATTTGCCTATTAATCATTTCAAAATTCTTCAAGCTCTGTCAAATTGGTTGTTGATTATTGCTAGACAACCATTTTCAGGTCTTGCCATAGATTTTCAAGCAGATTGAAGTCAAAACTGTATCTCGGCCACTCAGTAACATTCACTGTCTTCTTGGTAAGCAGCTCCAGAGTATATTTGGCCTTATGTTTTGGGTTATTGTCCTGCTGAAAGGTGAATTCATCTCCCAGTGTATAGTGGAAAGCAAACTAAAACAGGTTTTCCTCTAGGATTTTGCCTGTGCTTAGTGCCATTCCGTTTCTTTTTTATCCTGAAAAACTCCCCAGTTACAAGCAAACCCATAACATGATGCCTTGTTGCAAACAGGATGCATGTTAAGGAATATTTGTATTCTGTACAGGCTTCCTTCTTTTCACTCTGTCAATTAGGTTAGTATTGTGGAGTAACTACAATGTTGTTGATCCATCCTCAGTTTTCTCCTATCACATCCATTCAACTCTGTAACTCTTTTAAAGTCACCATTGGCCTCATGGTGAAATCCCTGAGCAGTTTCCTTCCTGAACACAAATGCTTCATTTGTAAATTATGTCTGAGTGTTGGAATATGCCCCTGGCTATCCGTAAATTCAAATAACAAGAAAATCATGCTGTCTAGTTTGTTTAATTTAAGGAATTTGAAATTATTTATACATTTACTTTTGATAGTTAAGTATATTTTAACAATTACATTTACTTTTGATACTGAAGTATATTTAAAACCAAACATTTTTAGACTTTTACTCAAGTAGTATTTTACTGGGTGACTTTCACTTTTACTTGAGTCATTTTCTATCAAGTTATCTTTACTTACTCAAGTATGACAATTGGGTACTTTTTCCAGCACTATATATTTATTTATACTTTACAGGCTTCCTTCTTTTCACTCCATCAATTAGGTTAGTACTGTGGAGTAACTACAATGTTGTTGATCCATCCTCAGTTTTCTCCTATAACAACCATTAAACTCTGTAACTGTTTTAAAATCCCCATTAGGCTCAAGGTGAAATCCCTCTGGGGCAAATGAGTTTGGAAGGACACCTGTATCTTTGTAGTGACTGGATGTATTGATACACCACCCAAAGCCAAATAAATAACAAAGAGATATTCAGCATCTGCTTTTTCTATATTTTACACATCTACCAGTAGGTGCACTTCTTTGCGAGGCACTGAACAACTTCCCTGGTCTTTGTGGTTGAGTCTGTGCTTGAAATTCACTACTTGATTGAGGGACCTTACAAATAATTGTATGTGAAGGGTACAGAGATGGGGTAGTAATTCAAAAATCATGTTAACCACTATTATTGAACACAGAATGAGTCCATGCAATTTAATATGCAATTTGTTAAGAAATGTTTTACTCCTGAATTTATTTAGGCTTGCCATAACAAAGGTGTTGAATATTTATTGATCATTTTTTAATTCATTTTAAACATTTTCGAAAAAACATAATTCCACTTTGACATGATGGGTTTTTCTGCGTAAGCCAGTGACAAAAATAATCTAAATTTAATCATTTTTAAATTCAGTCTGCAACACAACAAAATGTGGAAATGTCAAGGGGTGTGAATAATTTCTGAAGGCACTGTAAAGTGATACTACAGTCGTATGAAAAAGTTTGGGCACCCCTGACAATTTCCATTTATAAATAATTGGGTGTTTGGATCAGCAATTTCATTTTGATCTATCAAATAACTGMTGGACACAGTAATATTTCARTAGTGAAATTAGGTTTATTGGATTAACAGAAAATGTGCAATATGCATCAAAACAAAATTAGACAGRWGCATAAATTTGGGYACCCCAATAGAAAAATCACATCAATATTTAGTAGAGCCTCCTTTGGCTAAAATAACAGCCTCTAGACGCTTCCCATAGCCTCTAATGAGTGTCTGGATTCTGGATGAAGGTATTTTGGACCATTCCTCCTTACAAAACATGTCCAGTTCAGTTAGGTTTGATGGTTGCCGAGCATGGACAGCCGCTTCAAATCATCCCACAGATTCTCAATGATATTCAGGTCTGGGGACTGGGATGGCCATTCCAGAACATTGTACTTGTTCCTCTGCATAAATGCCCGGGTAGACTTTGAGMAGTGTTTTGGGTCGTTGTCTTGTTGAAATATCCAGCGCCGGCGTAACTTCAACTTTGTGACTGATTCTTCAACATTATTCCCAAGAATCTGCTGATATTGAGTGGAMTCCATGCGACCCTCAACTTTAACAAGATTCCCAGTACCGGCACTGGCCACACAGCCCCACAGCATGATGGAACCCCCACCAAATTTTACTGTGGGTAGCAAGTGTTTTTCTTGGAACGCTGTGTTCTTTTGCCGCCATGCATAACGTCCCTTGTTATGACCAAATAACTCAATCTTTGTTTCATCAGTCCACAGCACCTTATTCCAAAATGAAGCTGGCTTGTCCAAATGTGCGTTTGCATACCTCAAGCGACTCTGTTTGTGGTGTGTGCAGAAAAGGCTTCTTCCGCATCACTCTCCCATACAGCTTCTCCTTGTGCAAAGTGCGCTGAATTGTTGAACGATGAACAGTGACACCATCTGCAGCAAGATGATGTTGTAGGTCTTTGGAGGTGGTCTGTGGGCTGTTTTTGACCGTTCTCACCATCCTTCGCCTTTGCCTCTCCGATATTTTACTTGGCCTGCCACTTCTGGCCTTAACAAGAACTGTGCCTGTGGTCTTCCATTTCCTCACTATGTTCCTCACAGTGGACACTGACAGCTTAAATCTCTGCGATAGCTTTTTGTAGCCTTCCTCTAAACCATAATGTTGAACAATCTTTGTTTTCAGGTCATTTGAGAGTTGTTTTAAGGCCCCCATGTTGCCACTCTTCAGAGGAGAGTCAAAGAGAACAACAACTTGCAATTGGCCACCTTAAATAYCTTTTCTCATGATTGGATGCACTTGTCTATGAAGTTCAAGGCTTAATGAGCTCACCAAACCAATTGTGTGTTCCAATTAATCAGTGCTAAGTAGTTACAGGTATTCAAATCAACAGAATGACAAGGGTGCCCACATTTTTGCATAGCCTATTTTTCCACATCTGATTTAATTTCATACAACTTAATATTGCTACACTAAAAATCTTTGTCTGGACAATACCCCAATACTCAGCTTTTATTAGAAAATGAATGGCATGCCACTGTGATCATTTTCTGTGACGACAGAGTAAATTATTATGCAGCCTCAGAGGGGTGACCAAACTTTTTCATACTACTGTATATGGTTATTCAGATTCATCAGGGAATAGAAGACAATGCATGTTTAGCCTAGATGTATTGCAATGTTATCAATCAATAGTATTGATTAAAAACTAGCGAGCCCAGGTATTGCAAATTCAATTAAACCTGGTGACTATTGACAGTGCTCACAAGACTTAGGCAAAATTATTTATTGATGGTACAAAACGTAATTCCTATGCACAGGATAGTAATGTTATGCACTTGAAACCAATCATAAATTGATCATACAACATTTTGCCTATACATTTCAGCAGTTTTTCAATCTAATAGAGTTGATCTTTAACACACCCTTGTGCTTCTGTCAGCTCCCTGGACACAACTACTCATGCAAGGGTTTTTCTTTATTATTACTATTTTCTACATCGTAGAATAATAGTGAAGACATCAAAACTGTGAAATAACACATATGGAATCATGTAGTAACCAAAAAAGTTTTAAACAAATAGAAAAATATTTTATATTTGAAATTCTTCAAAGTAGCCACCCTTTGCCTTGATGACAGCTGTGCACACTCTTGGCATTCTCTCAACCAGCTTCATGAGGAATAATTTTCCAACAGTCTTGTAGGAGTTCCCACATATGCAGAGCAATTAATTGGTGGCTGCTTTTCCACTCTGCAGCCCAACTTATCCCAAACCATCTCAATTGGGTTGAGGTTGGGTGATTTTGCAGGCCAGGTCATCTGATGCAGCACTCCATCACTCTCCTTCTTGGTCAAATAGCCCTTAAACAGCCTGGAGGTGTGTTTTGGGTCATTGCCGTGTTGAAAAACTGATATGATAGTCCCACTAAGTGCAAATGATAGTCCCACTAAGTGCAAACCAGATGGGATGGCGTATTGCTGCAGAATGTTGTGGTAGCCATGCTGGTTAAGTGTGCCTTAAGTGTCACCAGCAAAGCACCCCCACACCACCTCCTCCTCTATGCTTCAAGGTGGGAACGACACATGCGGAGATGATCCGTTCACCTACATCTACTCTTCGTCTTCACCTGCTCTGCAGTTGGAACCAGAAATCTAAAATTTGAAATGATCAGATCAAAGGACAGATTTCCACCGATATAATGTCCATTGCTCGTGTTTCTTGGCCCAAGCAAGTCTCTTCTTCTTATTGATGTCCTTTAGACTAGTGGTTTCTTTGCAGCATTTCAACCATGAAGGACTGATTCACGCAGTCTACTATGAACAGTTGATGTTAAGATGTGTCTGTTACTTGAACTCTGTGAAGCATTTATTTGGGCTGCAATCTGAGGTGCAGTTAACTCTAATAAGCGTATCCTCTGCCTTTCCTGTGGCGGTCCTCATGACAACCAGTTTCATCATAGCGCTTGATGGTTTTTGCGACTGCACTTGAAGAAACTTTCTTGAAATGTTCCGTGTTGACTGACCTTCTTGTCTTAAAGTAATGATGGACTGTTATTTCTCTTTGCTTATTTGAGCTGTTCTTGCCATAATATGGATATGGTATTTTACCAAATAGGCCTATCTTCTGTATACCAACCCTACCTGGTCACAACACAACTGATCGGCTCAAACGCATTAAGAAGGAAAGAAATTCCACAAATTAACTTTTAACAAGGCACACCTGTTAATTGAAATGCATTCCAGGTGACTACCTCATGAAGCTGGTTAAGAGAATGCCAAAAGTGTGCAAAGCTGTCATCAAGGCAAAGGGTGGCTACTTTGAAGAATGTCAAATATTTAAAAAAAATTGATTTGTTTAACACTTTTTTGGTTACTTTTTTGGTTACTACATGATTCCATATGTGTTTTTTCATAGTTTTGAAGTATTCACTATTATTCTACAATGTAGAAAATAGTAAAAATAAAGAAAGACCCTTGAATGAGTAGGTGTCCAAACTTTCGACTGGTACTCAGTGTTCAGATCCGAGGTGGTAGCAATTACAGTGCCTTGCAAAAGTATTCACCCCCCTTGGCATTTTTCCTATTTTGTTGCATTACAACCTGTCATTTAAATGGATTTTAATTTGGATTTCATGTAATGGACATACACAAAATAGTCCAAATTGGTGAAGTGAAATGAAAACAATAACTTGTTTCAAAAAATTATAAAAAACTGAAAAGTGGTGCATGCATATGTATTCACCTCCTTTGCTATGAAGTCCCTAAATAAGATCTGGTGCAACCAATTACCTTCAGAAGTCACATAATTAGTTAGATTGCACACAGGTGGACTTTATTTACGTGTCACATGATCTGTCACATGATCTCAGTAGATATACACCTGTTCTGAAAGGCCCCAGAGTCTGCAACACCACTAAGCAAGGGGCACCACCAAGCAAGCGGCACCATGAAGACCAAGGAGCTCTCCAAACAGGTCAGGGACAAAGTTGTGGAGAGGTACAGATCAGGGTTGGGTTATAAAAAAAATCTGAAACTTTGCACATCCCACGGAGCACCATTAAATCCATTATTAGGTCAGGGACAATGATCGGCTATGAAAAGCCAACTGACATTTACTCCTGAGGTGCTGACTTGTTGCACCCTCGACAACTACTGTGATTATTATTATTTGACCATGCTGGTCATTTATGAACATTTGAACATCTTGGCCATTTTCTGTTATAATCTCCACCCGGCACAGCCAGAAGAGGACTGGCCACCCCTCATAGCCTGGTTCCTCTCTAGGTTTCTTCCTAGGTTCTGGCCTTTCTAGGGAGTTTTTCCTAGCCACTCTGCTTCTACACCTGCATTGCTTGCTGTTTGGGGTTTTAGGCTGGGTTTCTGTACAGCACTTTGATATATCAGCTCCTGTAAGAAGGGCTATATAAATTTATTTGATATGATATTTAAAAAAAATGGAAAGAATATGGCACCACAACAAACATAGAGGCAACAAAGAGACCAAAGATAACACTGAAGGAGCTGCAAAGCTCCACAGCGGAGATTGGAGTATCTGTCCATAGGTCCACTTTAAGCCGTACACTCCACGGAGTTGGGCTTACAGAAGAGTGGGGTGAAAAAAGCCATTGCTTAAAGAAAAAATAAGCAAACACATTTGGTGTTCGTCAAAAGGCATGTGGGAGACTCCCCAAACATATGGAAGAAGGTACTCTGGTCAGATAAGACTAAAATTGAGCTTTTAGGCCATCAAGGAAAATGTATGTCTGGCACAAACCCAACACCTCTCATCACCCTGAGAACACCATCCCCACAGTGAAGCATGGTGGTGGCAGCATCATGCTGTGGCGATGTTTTTCATTGGCAGGGACTGGGAAACTGGTCAGAATTGAAGGAATGATGGATGGTGCTAAATACAGGGAAATTCTTGAGGGAAACCTGTTTTACTCTTCAAGAGATTTGAGACTGGGACAGAGGTTCACCTTCCAGCAGGACGATGACCCTAAGCATGCTGCTACGGCAACACTTGAGTGGTTTAACGGGAAACATTTAAATGTCTTGGAATGGCCTACTCAATGCCCAGATCTCAATCCAATTGAGAATCTGTGGTATGACTTAAATATTGCTGTACACCAGCAGAACCCATCCAACTTGAAGGAGCTGGAGCAGTTTTGCCTTGAAGAATGGGCAAGAATCCCAGTGGCTAGATGTGCCAAGCTTATAGAGACATACCCCAAGAGACTTGCAGCTGTAATTGCTGCAAAAGGTGGCTCTACAAAGTTTTTACTTTGGGTGGTGAATAGTTATGCACGCTCAAGTTTTCCGTTTTTTTGTCTTATTTCTTGTTTGTTTCACCCCAAAAAATAAAAAATGTTGCATCTTCAAAGTGGTAGGCATGTTGTGTAAATCGAATGATACAACCCCCCAAAAATCTATTTTAATTCCAGGTTGTAAGGCAACAAAATAGGAATAATGCCAAGGGGGTAAATACTTTCGCAAGCCACTGTACAATTAAAGACGTCTTCCAGTGATTTTTGAACTTTTACTGTTGAAAAGCAATATCCTAAGTATAAATTCACTAAAATACACACATTGAAGTGTAAAAAAATACTTTTTGAGCAAAATGTTAGTTTTTTTAGACACAACTGCAAACTTCAAGGAGTTGGTCTGATGAGAATCCGCGATGTCATCTGCTTTCCCTCTGCTTGAACAATAGAGACCTTGTGCTATGTCATGACATACCTGGACCACCTATTAAGATGTGCCTTTTGTTAAGTAAATCAAGTGATAAATGAGGTTAAAAGGAGACTGGAGTGCTACATTAAGGGAGTGGCTACAAAAGCCTTCTTATCTGTTTCTTTCAGGGGATTCCCAACTTTGCCAAAATTCCATTATACTATATCTATCAGAAGTCAGGATAAGACCCAGATGCAGACAGCTAGAATCACAAATGGTTATTGACCCAAACAGGGGGCAGGCAAAAGACAGGTCAAGGGCAGGCAGAGGTCCATAATCCAGGGCAGAGTCAGTAAAGTACAGAACGGCAGTCAGGCTCGGGGTCAGGGCAGGCAGAGGTTCGTAATCGGGGAAACTAGGAAACAGATACTTGAGAAAGCAGGAAGACATGGAAAGCACGCTAGTAAGACCTGACAAAATACTAGGAGGTGGCACTCCTAGTGGCCGGGGACTTTAATGCAGAGAAACTTAAATCAGTTTTTACCTAATATCAGCATGGTAAATGTGCAACCAGAGGGGAAAAAAACTCTAGGCCACCATCACTCCACACACAGAGAAGCGTACAAAGTTCTCCCTCGCGGTCCATTTGGCAAATCTGACCATAATTCTATCCTCCTGATTCCTGCTTACACAACAAAAATCAGAAAGCACCAGTGACTCGGTCTATAAAAAAGTGGTCAGATGAAGCAGATCCTAAACTACAGGACTGTTTTGCAGACTAGAATATGTTCCGGGATTCTTCGATTGGCATTGAGGAGTACACCACATCAGTCACTGGCTTCATCAATAAGTGCATCGATGATGTCGTCCCCACAGTGACTGTACGTACATACCCCAACCAGAAGCCATGGATTACAGGTAACATTCGCACTGAGCTAAAGGGTAGAGCTGCTGTGTGCAGAGGAGGGGGTCTGTGCCACAGTGTGTCGGGCGAGCGGGCCTGTCTGCTGTGAGCTGCAGACTATCGACGTGGCTGAATGGGGGCAGCAGCAGGGAGGGGACACAGACCTACAGCCAGTGCTACAGTGGGTAGAGGCGCAGGTGAGGCCACCATGGGAAGAGGTGACAGCGCTCTCACTCGCGACCAAAGGGTTGTGGTCAAAGTTTGAGCGACTGCGGCTGGCTGATGGCGTGCTACAGCGGGCATGGAAGGAGTCAGCTACGGGAGAGGAGAGGTGGCAGGTGGAGGTGAGAGGTGGCAGGTGGTGGTCCCAAAAGCACGGCCGCCTCCGTCAGGGCTTTTACTGGGGGCAGCACAAGAGGGATGTGGAAGACTTTTGCCGCCGCTGTCACAACTGCACTGCGAGAAAGGGCCCCCCAGGCCGCTCTCATGCTCAGCTCCAACAGTTCCCAGTGGGGGCTCCCATTGAGAGGGTGGGAGTGGATGTAGTTGGGCCGTTCCCCACCACAGACAGTGGAAACCGCTGGGTGCTCACGGCCATGGACTATTTCACAAAATGGCCCGAGGCCTATGCTCTGCCTGACCAGGAGGCAGAGACCATCGTCGRCGCCCTGACAGCGGGGATGTTCAGCAGGTTTGGAGCTGCRGAGTCCATCCACAGCGAYCAAGKYAGAAACTTTGAGTMCCGTGTGTTCGCCACCATGTGTGAGARGCTGGGTATGCACAAGACCCGCACTACTCCTCTCCATCCTCAAAGTGATGGCCTTGTGGAGCGCTTCAACAAAACGCTTGGACAGCAGCTGGCCATCATCTCTGCCAAACACCAGCGTGACTGGGACAAGCACCTGCCTATGGTCCTCATGGCATGCCGCTCCGCCATCCAAGACTCCACCTCCTGCAAGTCTGCCCTCCTCATGCTGGGGAGAGAGATCCGCACCCTTGCGGAGATGGCGTTTGGTCGGCCCCTGGATAGCCCTCATGTTCCCCCGGGGCCGGACTATGCCCGGAGACTCCAGGACCGCCTGGAGACAGCCCACACCTTCGCCAGAGAGCAGCTGGTGAATGCAGGTGTGAGGCAGAAAAGGAACTATGACGTGCACACCCAGGGAAGGCACTTTGTGGCTGGGGAGATGGTCTGGGTCTACAGCCCCCTAAGGAAAAAAGGCAGATGCCCCAAGTTGGACAGTCACTGGGTGGGACCCTGCAGCGTCCTGGAGAGGGTAGGGGAGGTTGTTTCCCGGGTGCAGCTTCCTCCCAGGGGGAGAAAGGTGGCACTGCATCGGGACAGGTTAGCCCCATACAGAGGGGCCTCTGCTCCCCAAACCCCAGGGACCCCCATAATTACCCTCTCTGGCAATGACATTCTCCAGGCACCCACCCCCAGGTGCCGCAGACAAGGCTCCAGACAGCCCACTCCCCCTGTCTCCCTCCGTGTCACTGCGTGGTTCCCCGGAGCCACGGACTGTATTCCCTGTTCCCGCTTCCTGGTCCCCCATATCCCTACTTTCATCCCCTGGGTCCCAGAGAGGCAGCCCCCTGCCACAGATAGAGCCCCCTGTTTCACATCTGGACACTCCGCGACCATCACGGCCACGCAGGCAAAGGAGACCTCCGGGTCGCTTCAGAGACTTTGTTTGTTCACTCAGGGACGAGGGACTTTGTGGTGGGGGGGCTGTGTAGCGACTCGCACAGACAGCGGTGTGTTATGTGGTAGGCTATTAGTGGGTTGTGTTGTACTTACCAGTGTTCGCGGGGTCCGACATGCCAATCAACCTGCTATCTGCCAATCACGGGGATGCCTGGAATGTTCTGATGCCGGGCATCCTGGTGTTTGGCGGAGTGGCGTGGAGGGGGGTTGGGCAGGGGGATGGAGCATTGGAAGTTAAGACCAGGTTTAGCCATTGTTCTCTCTCTTATGTCTGGGCTTCACAAGAGAAGGTCACGGTTGGCTTGTGGGGTATCTTTCGTTTATGTGGCGTGGGCTACGGCCAAACAGTAGCCTGTGTAAAGTTGGGTTAATAAACCGTCAATTCGTAAACTCAACCTTCTGTCTGGACAATTGTTCCTTTATGATCTTGTAAGGTCATTACAATACAGTCAATAATACAGTAGAAAAAAATAAGTATATACAATGTGAGCAAATGAGGTGAGATAAGGGAGGTAAAGGCAAAAAAAAGGCCATGGTGGCGAAGTAAATACAATATAGCAAATAAAACACTGGAATGGTAGATTTGCAGTGGAAGAATGTGCAAAGTAAAGATAGAAATAATGGGGTGCAAAGGAGCAAAATAAATAAATAAATACAGTAGGGGGAGAGGTAGTTGTTTGGGCTAAATTATAGATGGGCTATGTACAGGTGCAGTAATCTGTGAGCTGCTCTGACAGCTGGTGCTTAAAGCTAGTGAGGGAGATAAGTGTTTCCAGTGTGAATGTGAATGCATGTGAATGCATCCAACTGATATTTACGACTTCACAACTGGTAAATTCCCACCTGGTTACGAACACAGCATTACCACCCCGTGTTAGTGGGCAAGTGGGCATTACTGGGCATGACTGAAATCAAATTCCAACCCTAAAATATCAAAGGATTTAGGAACATAATAGTTTTCCCTAAATCTCGCAAATCTCAGTTTTGGAAAATACTTCAAAAGCTGGTATGGTGATACTGACGGTTTCTCAGAGCTGATGGCTTCTACATTTGTGGCTAGATGGAGTACAGCTCCACTTAGTTGTCGCATTAGGGACAACCGGAGTATTTTAGCTAAGCGTAACCCTTTTCCTAACCTTAATCTAATTCTCCTAACCTCCTAACTCCATCTAGCTACAACCGTAGAAGCCATCAGTTCCCAACAAACCATCAGTTTCACCAAACTGGGAAGAAATTAAATCTACATTCACCCCTGCCACAGATGTGACTGAAACAGGAACCAACTTTGCTGCGATTCATGTAGGCTACGCAGTGGATATATACGTTGAGTGTTCAAAACATTAGGAACATCTTCCTACTATTGAGTTCCCCTCCTTTGCCCTCAGAACAGCCTAAATTCGTTGAGGCATGGACTACAAGGTGTCGAAAGCGTTCCACAGAGATGCTGGCCTATGAAGACTCCAATGCTTCCCACAGTTGTGTCAAGTTGGCTGGATGTCCTTTGGGTGGTGGACCATTGTTGATACACATGGGAAACTGTTGAGTGTGAAAAACCCAGCAGCATTGCCGTTCTTGACACACTCAAACCGGTGTACTTGTTACCTACTACCATACCCCGTCCAAAGGCACTTTAATATTTTGTCTTTCCCATTCACCCTCAGAATGGCACACATACACACTCCATGTCTCAGTTGTCTCAAGGCTTAAAAATTCTTCTTTAACCTGTCTCCTCCCCTTCATCTACACTGATATAAGTGGATTTCAATAAGGGATCATAACTTTCACCTGAATTCACCTGGTCAGTCTATGTCAGGGAAAGAGTTGGGGTTCCTAATGTTTTGTACACTCAGTGTACATATGAATGGAATATTTGAGGCTCACCAATTGATTGTTCAATGTACATACATATGATTTCACTTTGTGAGTGTCTGATATGGTGGTTGGAGACATGTTTATTTCAAAACTATAAAGAAAAGCATTATAATAAACAATGTTTTACATCACCAACTTCACACCCAGGCTTGTAAATTAATTGAATGTAGGAAAATAATTTTCAATGATAAGGCGATTGTGGTCAAATGCTATGCCTGGTTATGGTACCCTGGCCTTTGCGTTCACTGACTTTTTTTGCAGTTGCAAGTTTATCACATCGATTCCAGCAGCATAGCACACTGCATCCCACTGATGGTTTGCCTCTGAAGCTAAGCAAGGTCTGTCCCTGAATGGGAGACCAGATGTTTCTGGAAGTGGTGTTGGAGTGCCAGTAGGTGACACTTTTCCCTCTGATTTTACTATAAAATCCCAGTGCCCCAGGGCAGTGATGGGGACATCGCCCTGTGTGGGGTATCCGTCTTTGGGATGGGATGTTAAACTGAAGTCCTGATTCTCTGTGGTTCTTTAAAAAAATCCCATGGCACTTAATGTACGACTAGGCGTGGTAATTACCTGGTGTCATGGCTAAATTACCAACATGGCCCAATTCCATGTTGGTAATTACTGGTGGAGTCAACTAATAAAATAATGGACGACCTGACCAGAGGTCCAGGACCTGAAGAACAGTATGGAGTTCTCCCAGGGTCAGCTCGATGAGTTCAAACAGTTAAAAGGCAAGATGACAGCAATCTGCATGTCATTGAGAGAGGACATCAGTTCTGTATGTGAATCCATGATAACAATGATGGAGAAATCAGATTATTTCAAGGGACAATCAAGGCGGAACAACATTGTTGTGGACCGAATTGCAGAATCTCCACATGAGACCTAGATGGAGTCTGAGCACAAAGTGAGGGAAATGATCTCTTAGAAATTGAAGATGGATGACAGGAATATTGAAGTGAAGTGTGCCCACAGGATTGGAAAACCAACCACCGGCACAGGTGACCGGCCCAGTCAAGTTCCAGAGGTTCAAGGACAAGGTAGCTGTTCTGGAAAGAGCCAAGAACTTGAGAGGAATGTACATATTCCTCAACAAGGACCAGAAGAGTGCCAGAAGAGAAAATAACTTATCATGGCCATGAAAGCTGCCAGAGCGCATAGGGGCATTGCTTACATCCGCTATGATAGGGTCATTGTCCACCCTCCCTCCTAAAAGCCTAGAAGGGATGAGAGGGCCTTACCTATGGGTTTGTAGCTTCAGCACACACACATACTTACACAGACCTGATTAATGGAATGCTGAATGTTTTTTTTTCTCTTGCTTCGTTTGTTTTCTTCCATATTATGTTTATCTCTGAAAAGCTACCCAGAAAATAGCCTATATTAATATATGTAGCTTAGAAATAAGGTTTGTGAAATCAATAACTTGCTAACATCAGATAACATTCATTTATTAGCCATTTCTGAGACTCACTTAGATAATTCCTTTGATGATACAGCAGTAACAATACAAGGATATAACATCTATAGAAGAGACAGGAATTCTCATAGGGGAGGTGTTGCTATATATATTTAGAGCCATATCCCTGTAACGCTTAGAGAAGATCTCATGTCAAGTGTTATTGAAGTGCTGTGGTTGCAGGCTCACCTGTCTCACCTATAGCATATTATTTTGGGATGTTGCTATGGGCCACCAAGTGCTAACAGTAAGTATCTAAATAATGTGTGTGAAATTCTTGATAGTGTATGTGATGTAAACAGAGAGGTCTACTTTCTTGGGGACCTGAATATTGACTGGTTTACATCAAGCTGTCCGCTCAAGAGGAAGCTTCTCACTGTAACCAGTGCCTGTAATCTGGTTCAGGTTATTAATCAACCTACCAGGGTGTTTACAAACACTACAGGAACAAGATCATCCACATGTATTGATCACATTTTTACTAATACTGTAGAACTTTGTTCTAAAGCTGTATCCGTACCCATTGGATGCTGTGATCACAATCTAGTAGCTGTATCTAGCAGAGCCAAAGTTCCAAAGGTTGGGCCTAAAATAATGTATTTGAGATCATACAAAAGATTTTGCTCTGACTCATATGTTTGATGTTAAAAATATTTGTTGGTCTGACGTGATTAATAAGGAGCATCCAGATGCTGAACTTCTTCCAATTATTGCCCCTGTTATGAAACTGACTATTAGAACTGTTACGGCTCCATTGATTGATGAGGAACTCTATGGTTGAAGGAGATGGGGTGAAAGGAGTGTCTAATAAGTCTGTCTGCACATCTGACTGGCTGACTTACTGCAAAATGAGGAAACTATATTATGAAGCCAAGATCAATGATATAAAGAAAGATGGAAAAAAACTTTGGAGTACTTTAAATGAAATTATGGACAGAAAGACAAATTCAACTCCATCTTTCATCGAATCAGATGGCTTATTCATCACAAAATCATTTGATATAGGCCAATTATTTGAATGATTACTTAATTGGCCAAGTGGGCAGACTTAGGCAGGAAATGCCAACAACGAACAGTGAGCCAATGTATTCATGCATAAAAAAAAAAAAAGAATGAAAGAAAAGCATTGTAAGTTAGAATTTTGTAAAGTTAGTGTGGGAGAGGTGGGAAAATGATTGTTATGGATCAGTAATGACAAACCTCCTGGCATTGACAACTTAGATGGAAAGCTACTGAGGATGGTAGCTGACTCTATGGCCACTGATATATGTTACAGTGTCGTGAAAAAGTATTTGCCCCCTTTCTAATTGTCTCTACTTTTGCATATTTTGGATACTGAACATCATCAGATCTTCAACCAAAACCTAATATTAGATAAAGGGAACTTGACTGAACAAATAACACAATAATTACATATATATTTAATTTATTTCATAAACAAAGTTAAGCAACACCCAATGCCCCTGTGTGAAGAAGTAATTGCCCCCTTACACTCAAGTGCCACCTTTAGCTGCAATGACTCCAACCAAACACTTCCTGTAGTTGTTTATCAAGCTCTCACGTTGCTGTGGAGGAATTTTGGCCTACTCTTCCATGCAGGAATGCTGTAACTCAGCGACATTTGTGGTTTTTCAAGCATGAACTGTGCGTTTCAAGTTTTGCCACAACATCTCAATTGGGATTCGGTCTGGACTTTGACTAGGCCATTCCAAAACTTCTAATTTCTTGCATTTTCATTTAGACTTGATTGTGTGTTTTAGATCATTGTCTTGCTGCATGACCCAGCTGAGCTTAAGCTTCAGCTCACAGATGGATGGCCTGACATTCTCCTATAGAATTATCTGATACAGAGCAGAATTCATGGTTCCTTCTATTAAGGCAAGCCACCAGGCTTTCTTACTGTGGAATGAAGTGTTTGGTTTTCACCAGGCATAATGAGACCCATGTCATCCAAAAAGTTATACTTTTAAATCATCTGTCCATAGAACATTCTTCCAAGAGTCTTGATGATCATGCAGGTGCTTCCAAATGGTTCCAGGTGCTTTTATGACAAACTTGAGACAATATTGTGGAATGAAGTGTTTGGTTTTCGCCAGTTATAATGGGACCATGTCATCCAAACAGTTATACTTTTCAATCATCTGTCCATAGAACATTATTGATGATCATTCAGGTGCTTCCAAGTGTAAGGACCTCATACCAATGGTCAAGCATGGTGGTCGTAGTGTGATGGTGTGTTGCCTCAGGAGCTGGACGACTTTAATAGAAGGAACCATGAATTCTGCTCTGTATCAGATAATTCTATAGGAGAATCATGTAGTGTCCTGTTGAAAAACAAATGATAGTCCCACTAAGCCCAAACCAGATGGGATGGTGTATCGCTGCAGAATGCTGTGGTAGCCATGCTGGTTAAGTGTGCCTTGAATTCTAAATAAATCACAGACAATGTCACCAGCAAAGCACCCCCATACCATAACACCTCCTCCTCACAGTCCCAAAATACAGAACAAATTCAAGAAAATGTACAGTATTATATAGAGCCACTATTTGAATGGCGCTCCCTCCCATCTCATATGGTGGTGGTGAAAAAACTATCCAATTGTCATACTTGAGTAAAAGTAAAAATACCTTATCAGAAATGACTCAAATATAAGTGAAAGTCACTCAGTAAAATACTACTTGATTAAAAGTTTTAAAGTATTTGGTTTTAAATATACTTAAATATCAAATGTAAATGTAATAGCTAAAAGATAGTTAAGTATCAAAAGTAAAAGTATAAATAATTTCAAGTAAATTTTTAAGCAAATCAGACAGAACAATTCTCTTTTCTAAAATGTTCGGATATCCATGGGCACAGTCCAACACTCAGACATCATTTACAAACAAAGCATTTATGTTGAGTCAGTCTGCCAGATCAGATCAGAGGGATGACCAGGGATGTTTTCTTGATAAGTGCGTGAATTGGACCATTTTCCTGTCCTGCTAAGCATTCAAAATGTAACCAGTAATCAGTAAAAATGTATGGAGTAAAAGTACATTATTTTCTTTAGGAATGTAGTGGAGTAAAAGTAAAAGTTGTCAAAAATAAAGTAAAGTACAGATACCCCCAAAAACAACTTAAGTAGTATTTTTAAGTATTGTGGGTGAGTGTTTTAGCACAAAATGGTTGCTGTGCATCACCCAAGGGGTGGATAAGGTGAGTTTCCCCCTTACTATGTAAAAAAGCAACTTGAGTGTGTAAGTAGAAAGGCACTATATAAATCCTATCAGTCAATGTAGGTAGGGTTTAGAGGGCAGCATATATAATGCATCTACATTAGCCAACCAGCTTTGTAGTGATAATTCAGCTTTATGTTACAATAAGTGCCATGGGGTTTCAAATGACCACAGAGAGTCAGGACATCAGTTTAACAGCCCATCCAAAAGTCCAGAGGGAAGGGTGCCCCCTACTGTCCCACCAATACTACTTCCAGGAACATCTGGTTTCCCATCCAGGGACTGACCAGAACCAACACTGCTTAGCTTTAGAGACAAACCAGCAGTGGAATGCAGGTTGCTATGCTACTGGAATGAATACACCAGAACTTACAAACTAAAGCAAACACCAGGGTAATGTAACAAAAGCTAGGAACATTTGCAGGCAAAGAGGGAGGTGTTTACTTTAGTCGCGTTATCATATAAATAAATAAAATATGGGGGGCATCAATTTAAATTACATTTGTTCTGGCATTTCTAAATTATTTCCTTGCAATATTTTTGCTCTCAATTCTTTTGGGTTTATGTTTTGCTTTCAATATCATTATTTTGTTTGCAATACTAAGAATGTTGTTCTCACCTTCAAAAGTTAAGTTTTACTTGATATTAATGGCACAAAAGGAACTCCATACAAACTCCACCACCTGGTGAACTGGACCCTCTTCATCGAATCCCCTCAATGTGTGGTGCCAGGAAAATAACCTC
Organism: Salvelinus sp. IW2-2015; assembly: GCF_002910315.2. Taxonomy (NCBI): domain Eukaryota; kingdom Metazoa; phylum Chordata; class Actinopteri; order Salmoniformes; family Salmonidae; genus Salvelinus; species Salvelinus sp. IW2-2015. Next base: position 18,699,051 of record NC_036856.1, read on the forward strand.
TCACCCAACGTCAACAAAACAAAGGAGTTGATAGTGGACTTCAGAAAACAACAGAGGGAGCACCCCCCCCCCCACCCCCCTCCCCCCCTATCCACATTGACAGGACAGCGGTGGAGAAGGTGGAAAGCTTCAAGTTCCTCGGTGTACATAACACTGACAAACTGAAATGGTCCACCCACACAGACAGTGTTATGAAGAAGGCCCAACAGCTTCTCTTCAACCTCAAGAGGTGAATAAATTTGGCTTGACACCTAAAACCCTCAACAACTTTTACAGATGCACAATTGAGAGCATCCTGTTGGGCTGTATCACCCGCTCGCCCACAACAGCAGGGCTCTCACAGAGGTGGTGCGGTCTGCCCAATGCATCACCGGGGGTAAACTACCTGGCCTCCAGGACACCTACAGCACCCGATGTCACAGGAAGGCCAAAAAAATCAGGGACAAACCACCCGAGCCACTTCCTGTTCACCCCACTATCATCCAGAAGGCGAGGTCAGTACAGGTACATCAAAGCTGGGACCAAGAGACTGAAAAACTGTTTTTATCTATAGGCCATCAGGCTGTTAAAATATGTTAAATAGCCATCACTAGCACATTAGAGGCCGCTGACCTATATACATAGACTTGGAATCACTGGCCACTTTATAAACCTCTTAAGGATTGGAGCCTTTTGCTGGAGGTCATTTTGCAGGGCTCTGGCAGTGCCCTCCTTGCACAAAGGCGGAGGTAGCGGTCCTGCTGCTGGGTTGTTGCCCTCCTACGGCCTCCTCCACGTCTCCTGATGTACTGGCCTGTCTCCTGGTAGCACCTCCATGCTCTGGACACTACGCTGACGGACACAGCAAACCTTCTTGCCACAGCTCGCATTGATGTGCCATCCTGGATGAGCTGCACTACCTGAGCCACTTGTGTGGGTTGTAGACTCCGTCTCATGCTACCACTAGAGTGAGAGCACCGCCAGCATTCAAAAGTGACCAAAACATCAGCCAGGAAGCATAGAACTGAGAAGTGGTCTGTGGTCACCACCTGCAGAATCACTCCTTTATTGGGGGTGTCTTGCTAATTGCCTATAATTTCCACTTTTTGTCTATTCCATTTGCACAACAGCATGTGAAATTTATTGTCAATCAGTGTTGCTTCCTAAGTGGACAGTTTGATTTCACAGAGTGTGATTGACTTGGAGTTACATTGTGTTGTTTAAGTGTTCCCTTTATTTTTTTGAGCAGTGTATAATTTTTTTCTTCTTCACATTTTCAAACAGTCCATTTATATTTTCCAACGGCGCTATACATTTGGGCGACGTTTTATTCTCACCTAAGTAACCTGGTTTCACTGTCAAAAATCTAATTAAACCATCTAGTTTTCAGCGAAATAACAACACAATGTCAAATACAGGTAGCCTAGTCAAATAATTAACATCCAATCACATTAACCGTTACTCTCTCGTGGGAATTACACTAATGGTCCGTATGTAGTCAAACGTAGCTGATGCTCTTTCCCTTTGCTCGAAAATGTATAAACATTTTGAAAAAAGTAAGGCCCGCATCCATAGAGACACATACCAACTCTACTGGTAGTGCTGCTACTACCAGCAGTACTACACCTGCACCTGTTGACGACACAAGTTGTTCTGCTTCCACATGCACATCCAATGCTAGCATCAGTAATTCCACATTTGTTGTTAGTGCAGCTAGCATGGACACTGACAGTTGTGATTCTGATGCAGTCAAAGAGCTACTGCCCCCTTACCCGGGAAAGCACCGAACAACAGACAGGGATATTGGACCGCCGAAGAGGCGCAAATATCACTTATTTTGGGAGTAGTGCCTTTCCTCAGCGACAGTGTGTTATATGTGCAAAAGTATTATCTCACAACTCGATGAAACCTTCACTCTTGAGCAGACATTTAGAAACAAAACATGCCAGTTTGAAAAATAAGCCACAGGAGTTTTTTGAGCGAGAATTAAGTCGACTTTCGAGTAGTAAGACATGTATAAAAGCAACCGATACCATTAATAAGTAGGCGCTAGAAGCGTCTTATAAGGTGAGCTACCAAGTGGCTAGGACAGGCAAGCCCCATACTATTGTGGAGGACTTAATTCTTCCTGCTGCCGCGGATATGGCTGGAACAATGCTGGGGGAAAAGGCCAAATAATCACTGTTTCACGAAGCATCAGTGACATGGCAGGAGATGTTTTGAAACAATTACTGCTTCGCATACAAGCCAGTGAATTCTATGTGTTACAGCTGGATGAGTCAACAGACGAGGCATGCCTGGCACAGCTCCTGGTATATGTCCTTTATGTTTATGGGGGGTCAATTAAGGAAGACATCCTCTTCTGCAAACCACTGGAAACCAGGACAACAGGAGAGGATATTTTTAAAGTACTGTACAGCTTTGTGACATCAAATGGACTTTGTTGGTCAAGATGTGTTGGTATCTGTACTGATGGCTCAAAAGCCATGACAGGGAGACATAGTGGAGTGGTAACGTGCATGCAAGCAGTTACTCCCGACGCCACTTGGGTACACTGCAGCATCCACCGAGAGGCTTTTGCTGCCAAGGGAATGCCTGACAGCTTGAAAGACGTTTTGGACACTTCAGTGAAAATTGTTTACTTTGTTAAAGCAAGGTCCCTGAATTCTTGTGTATATTCTGCACTATTGCAATGAAATGGGCAGCGACCATGTAACACTTTTACAACATACAGAAGTGCGCTGGTTATCAAGGGGCAAAGTATTGACACATTTCTTTTAAATTGAGAGACGAGCTTAAAGTTTTCTTTACTGACCATCATTTTCATTTGTCTGACCGCTTGCATGATGACGTGTTTCTCACACGACTGGCCTATCTGGGTGATGTTTTTTCTCGCATGAATGAGCTGAATCTAGGATTACAGGGACTCTCCACATGTCACGACTTCCGCCGAAGTCGGTCCCTCTCCTTGTTTGGGCGACGTTCGGCGGTCTACGTCACCGGCCTTCTAGCCATCGCCGATCCACTTTTAATTTTCCATTTGTTTTGTCTTTGTCTTACATACCTTGTTTCAATTCCCCAATTACCTGTTCATTATTTAACCCTCTGTTTCCCCATGTATGTTTGTGAGTAATTGTTTGTTGTATTGTGGTCCGTATTGTGGGCTTGGTAATTCTCTTGTATTTTGATGACTTTGAGTAAAGTTACTTTTATTTACTCATCTCTGCTGTCCTGCGCCTGACTCCTCTGCAGCAGCTACACACAGACCCTTACACCACAACTATATTCAATGTGAGGTACAAAATTGAGGCTATGATTAAGAAGTTGGAGCTCTTCTCTGTCTGCATTAACAAGGACAACACACAGGTCTTTCCATCATTGTATGATTTTTTGTGTGCAAATTAACTCAAGCTTATGGACAATGTCAAATGTGCTATAGCGAAGCACCTGTGTGAGTTGGGTGCGCAATTACGCAGGTATTTTCCCGAAACAGATGACACAAACAACTGGATTTGTTATCCCTTTCATGCCCTGCCTCCACTTACCGATATCTGAACAAGAGAGCCTCATCGAAATTGCAACAAGCGGGTCTGTGAAAATTACATTTATTCAGAAGCCACTGCCAGATTTCTGGATTGGGCTGTGCTCAGAGTATCCTGCACTGGCAAATCGCGCTGTTAAGACACCGATGCCCTTTGCAACCACGTACCTATGTGAGAGTGGATTCTCGGCCCTCACTAGCATGAAAACTAAATACAGGCACAGACTGTGTGTGGAAAATGATTTAAGACTCTCTCCAATACAACCCAACATTGCAGAATTATGGGCATCCTTTCAAGCACACCCTTCTCATTAACCTGTGGTGAGTTATTCACAAATTTCGATGAGCAAATAAGGTTTTATATGTAAGATGGTTAAATATAGAGCAAAATGATTGATATTATTATATTATTATTAAAGAGCTATAAGAGCTCTTTGTCACTTCCCACGAGCCGGGTTGTGACAGAAACTGACACTCATTCTTAGGTTTAATAAATGTGTGGCAAGCTTACAATGATGGCAAAAAAACAACATTTGAGAGTGCGCTGACCCTGGTAAAGGAGGGGGTTCGCAGCTGGAGGTTGAATGTTTGAAGGGATACGGGACTATAAAAAATGTGGGAACCACTGCCGTAGAGGTTAATAATGGAACATTAGTCACTTTAATAATGTTTACATATTTTGGATTACTCATCTCATAAGTATATTCTGTATTCTATCCTATTCTACTGTATCTAAGTCTGTGCCGCTCTGACATTGCTCGTCCAATATTTATATATTCTTAATTCCATTCCTTTACTTTAGATGTGTATGTATTGTTGTGAAATTGTTAGATATTACTGTTGGATATTACTGCACTGTTAGAGATAGAAACACAAACATCTGCTAAACACATGTATGTAATAAATTAAATTTGATTTGATTTGACACTTTCCACCAGCGCGATCTGGCTCTGCTTTCCACCTGTCGCTCTGAACTGGCATGTGAAAGGCTAGTCTACTGGAACAGGTAGGCCCTGAGACTCAAGAGCAGGTCAACTAATATGACAAATCATAAAGCATGCATTGATATATTGGTTTAAAGCACATTTGCAACATTAATATTAATCAATGCAATATTCAATTCCACCTAAATGGATAATTGTGGGCTATCTATCATAACGATAGACAAATGGCTATGCTTGCGGGTGGTGTCTCATCATGGCCCGCAGTGGTCATCATTTGTAAATGATAATTACAAGGATTTGAAATGAGCTGTCAAATGAATGCAATGAAATATAAATTGTATTCAGCTCAGACCGCAGTAAGAACACATCTGCTCTATGAAACTTTATAGCACCACTGGCAGAGGGGCACAAGAGCATGTGCCCCATCAATTAATTACTGAACTTCATTTTTAAGCACACATTTTATCATAATTATTTATAAAATTCAAGGTGCACCATGGAGCAGATATGCCTTCAGACAGTATTGGTCAGTAGCGGAGGAGAGAGAGTGTCGAGTAACACACACGGCGTTTGATTTGATTTTAGCTGCCGGTGATGGGCAGGACTCGCAGTAGGTATTTTTGTAAATTAATTTGATCAAGCTACACTACCGTTCAAAAGTTTGGGATCATTTAGAAATGTCCTTGTTTTTGAAAGAAAATAACATTTATTTTATTCATTAAAATAACATCAAATTAGTGAAGAAGCGACTCCGGGATGCTGGTCTTCTAGGCAGAGTTCCTCTGTCCAGTGTCTGTGTTATTTTGCCCATCTTAATCTTTTATTTTTATTGGCCAGTCTGAGATATGGCTTTTTCTTTGCAGCTCTGCCTAGAAGGCCAGCATCCCGGAGTCGCCTCTTCACTCTTGATGTTGAGACTGGTGTTTTGCAGGTACAATTTATTGAAGCTCCCAGTTCAGGACTTGTGAGGTGTCTGTTTCTCAAACTAGACACTAATGTACTTGTCCTCTTGCTCAGTTGTGCACCGGGGCCTCCCACTTCTCTTTCTATTCTGGTTAGAGACCGTTTGTTGTTCTGTGAAGGGAGTAGTACACAGCGTTGTACGAGATCTTCAGTTTCTTGGCAATTTCTCGCATGGAATAGCCTTCATTTCTCAGAATAAGAATAGACTGACGAGTTTCAGAAGAAAGTTCTTTGTTTCTGGCCATTTTGAGCCTGTAATCGAACCCACACATGCTGATGCTACAGATACTCAACTAGTCTAAAGAAGGCCAGTTTTATTGCTTCTTTAATTAGCACAACAGTTTTCAGCTGTGCTAACATAATTGCAAAAGGGTTTTCTAATGATCAATTAGCCTTTTAAAATGATAAACTTGGATTAGCTAACACAACATGCCATTGGAATACAGGAGTGATGGTTGCTGATAATGGGACTTTGTAAGCCTATGTAGATATTCCATTAAAAATCAGCCGTTTCCAGCTACAATAGTCATTTACAACATTAACAATGTCTACACTATATTTATGATCAATTTGATGTTATTTTAATGGACAAAAAATGTGCTTTTCTTTCAAAAACAAGGACATTTCTAAGTGACCCCAAACCTTTGAACGTAATGTATGTAGCCTATTGATTCCTTGTTGATGAATAAATAAAGCAAAAATGTTTTGTTGTTTCTCTGTAATTCTAGCCACCTAGCAATTTTATGAAGTTGGCTTTATCTAGCCAGCTAGACGGTTTCCCAATCTCCCAACCCCTGCCAATTTGTTGTTGTTGAAATGTGTTAAATACATGTGAAATATAAAAAAATGCCAAAAAATACATATGCATTCAAATGTATGTATTCCAAATACATTTTCAAATGTATGTCATGCATTAAAATTAATTTCAAAATGTATAAAAATACATTATTTGGCCAATTTTTCTATTTCACATGTATACTAAAATGCATCTACAAATATATATTTTATATGTATATATTGATATAGCTACCAAGACATTTCATGCTATCATTCAAGTTAAAGTAGCTTGTCTACGTATCTTAGCTGGCGTGCCTGCTGACAAGGTTGCTAGACTTTAGAAAATACTATAATTGCTTTAATTATTGGGTTATGCATATATTACTAGTGTATATACCAGTGTGGCAGTTGTACTAAACTCCTAAGTCATACAAGTTCTTAAAGAATCAATGTGCATCATTCATTAAAATGACAATTGAACAGGTAAAGAGGTATGCTTAGATAACCTATGCAGAGAAATATACATATTTTTAACATAGAATTAGGCATAATGATTATGGCCCAGGATTTCAGTAAAAAGCAGTTTCAGGTGTTTGAAAAATGCAGCCCTCCTCAAGACCACCCCCCATCCAGCCTCACATCCATCCTCTAAAATATTGGGTGCGTGACGCACCTGAGCATCAGTGCTCCTTGTCAAAACAAATAATGCATTAGCTCTAGAAATGTAACGTGATGTGATGCTCCATATCCATTACAGGACCCGGCACCCATTTTTCAACTAACCTTTTCTTGGCGATACTTTCTTCGTTCTCGATTCGGAAGAAACTTACATTAAAATATTAAATCCACTTTTTGTTTGGAGTGAGAATTGCCTCTTGCATGTGTGTAGATCTTTGTTTTGGTCGCACTGTGTGACACGCTCATCTACTTCTACACATGGCGTCGCATAGAAGCGACAAGTTCCTGCAAAGATGTTGGGAAATGCGAGATGTGCAGTGCAAAAAGTGGATTTAATTTTTTTGCATTTTCTCTGGTTTTTGGAGAACGACCTGCAACTGGACACAGACGTTTATAAAAGACAGGATTCTTCATCAAGAATTAAGAAAGTATCGGCAAGAAAAGGTTAGTTGAAAAATGGGTGCCAGGGCTTTCCATTAGCTAAGCTATGGAGCATTACATATCATGCTACAATTCTGTAGCTAATAATTTATAGCAGCCTACCTGATTTGAGAAAATGTGTGCATGTGTGATGTGTGATCAATTGTGGCTATCGGACACTAAAGTAGGTACTTCTTTTCATGTTCAACAACTGATTGACACATCAACCATCTTTCAGCCATCTGGAGATGAACAACATTTCTAAGTTCTCTTGTTTGTTCCCACTCTTTCTTCTCTGTGTGTGTGCTAGACACAACCCTGTAATTACCCACAAAGGAAAAACAAGTACAGGCTGAAATGCCTATTGTGGCCATAGAAAAGGAATTATACAGCCCATCTCTTTTTCTTTCTCTCATGGAAGAATGCATCTTTTTGTGTTATGAAATGTTTTTTGTGTGTTTCGTTTGAACTGTTTTGTAGTGTGTGGGTAAGGGTGGGGGTGTTCTGCAGACCAGTCCTGTGTGTATTTCTTTGTTAAATCCCCTCCTGTCTTGATGATGGAAAATTGATCAGGCTTGAATGAGAGGCTCAATACATGCCCCCCTCTCTCTCTATTGTCTAGGTGAATAGCACACACTGAAGGCCATGGGCAGGTTGCTATTAATATGACAGCCTACTTCATATCCAACTATAATTTCTAATGAAATACCTAATCTCCATTATTTTGATCTAGGAAGGAGATTCACTGAAAGACAGTGGGAGAGAAAAAGTATTTTATTTGAGTTGCTCATGTCAGCAAACCAATAATTTTGTCAAGTTCTTTTTTTTAGCCAACTGAAACGCTTTGTATTGCCACAGTTTATAAAGGCACACTGATAAATCCTTTCAGAGCGCTGAATGAGGACGCCATCTGTTTTTTTATTTCCTCCTTTTTCTTCTAGTTTTTCAATCCTTGTAATCAAATTTGAGCAAAATCAAATGGGGGGTTTTCAATGAAAGTACCTTTTGTTGGTCTGAAACGAGCAAGTCATTTACAAAATGCCCTTCCTTTGTGTGGGAGGCTAAAGGAAAAAAGAAATCAGTAGCTTTTAAAGCTAGGCCTTGCTGTGACTGCGAAGATAATGAAAGCCGTCTTGTGTTGTGGGGTAGAAAGCATTTCAAAGGCAGGGCCCGACTCAGGGTTACAGTGCTGAAAACCCTGTGTGTTTGTTTTGTGTGGAGTGCCAAGCCAGGCATCCACAGTCTACCATCTTCGGGGTGAAATGGTGAAGACGAGTTCCAGGTAGTGCGAATAGCCCCGGCTTTAATGTTTCTACCTTCTCTCTCTAGGCGGCCCTTGTGTCATGCTCAATCCGCCACAGAAGAAGTGGGAGTGGAGCATGGTTCTCTTATTCTGCTTGGTATGATGAGGAGCTTTCACTGAAGACTGGAGTTCCCCGGTTGTTTTTCCTTCAGTCGCCAGGCAATGGAATACCTCTCAGAAGGTGAGTTGTCCTCTTTCCCTGCTTGCTATGCATCTTTCTGGGCATCCTTAGTTTTGTAGCTATTTACATTGACTGACAGGGATATTACTTTTTAATTTTTAAAGCTTCTGGGCTCTTTTCACTGCACAGTACAGGTATTAGACAATGAGCTAGGTCCATAATGTAATGTATGGAACTGAGTTGATGCCTCAAACTCAGAACAGAATATAGGCTTCTTCTGTACAAGGTCTATAGGCTTTAAGTATCTTCATGGAAATGTGAATGGAGGCAGATGAAGGCAAGTTAAGGCAAGCCCCCCAGGGCATGCTAGTCTGTTGTCTCAGGGGCAAGGCACAAAATCACAGCAGCACTTACAAATGAGTTGTAATGATGTAATTAGCATCCTTGTTACTAACCGATGAGAGGAGAAACACAAATAGTTTATAGAAGACTCACCTGTGTGAAAGTTGATGATATAGCTTCTGTGATTTTGTAAAGATATAATGACATATCATTCTATAAAGATATCAAGGAATGTTACAAATTAAATTGTATATGAATAATGTAAAATGAACATTCTTATTGTTTTAGCAGTCTTCTTTGACAATTAGTCTGAGATTATTGTAGTTGTCGGATACTGTCCAGGTGTCCAACTGTCTGTTTTGTTTCTTATGGTGCTGCCTTTCAACTTCCCTCAAGTGAATTGGCTCAAGTGTCTTCTCAAGACATGAACGAATGTGTTAATCATATGCCTATGCACACAGCATTTCTTGAGTATTTTCATGTTCAAAAAGTTGGCAACTTTTTGAGAAACTATTTTCTCATATCTGCAAAGTTTCATACGTGTAATTTCCACCTCTATATTCTCAGTTGACAATAGACAAGCGAGTAATATTCAAATGAGTTGATTTCTCACTTGGCAGATTGAAATGTCAGAATTTGCACTGGAACAAAAAACTTGGTAAAATTCAATTTCAAAAGAATATTTAATCAGTCAACCAATACTAGCAAGGGAATCTTACAGCCTTTGGGGAAAGAAGTCAGTCAGGCAGCCAGTATGCATCGCTGCATTGATTGTTACTAGACTTCCCATTTAGGCTTGTGTGTGACTGTGAGCAGCCATATGTAGGTTATAGTAGGGATTAAATACCACTGCATTTTGTCTGTATTATGACATGATACACGTCTATTTTGAAGCCCTGTCTTCTAAATCTTTTAAGCATAGTTTTTTTCTGGAATAGTTTTCTGTTCAGTTGACATAATACTATGTTATGTGTATGCTTACTGTGTGGGTCATTTCAAGTGTTTTATATTAGAGATATTTAGGTTTTGGGGGTGTTAGCATAGATTTGGTAGTATTCTATAACAGCCAGTGTTCCTGTGAGGGAATGGAGTTTCATTCATACCTCGTACTTTTCTGTCAAAACAGATAACATAGAAAAGATTATGGAGCAATAGTATTTTTTGGGTGGTCACTTACTTGCGTAATGTGATAAAACGTAACCTCTTTACTGTACAAATGATCATATTCATGTGGTCAGTTTGATGCTTTACAAGCAATTACCTAAGTCTTTGTAATTACACTGGAATACATCAGAAATAAGGTTGAGGGATAAATCTGTCTCCATTATGCTGGGTGTATGAGCTTTCCTCAGGCCCTCCAACAAGAGGAACTTAATGGCGTGGTGCAGTAGGAGGAGGACTTGCTGCTGAGCTGGAGGAGTGGAGGGGCGATGCTGACCGGCAATTAGAGCCCATTGAGCTGGGGGCCTGCCAGTCAGAGATGATAGGGCCGCTCTTCCACCCTGGTACCCACAGACCCTGTCATTAGGCCTACTCTGAGGCTGAGCCAGGCCTGTGGTTAGCTAACTGACCTCTGGGCACTCAGAGAGGGAGTCACCCGTACGCTGCACTAACCAGTGCAATTAATCACATGCAACGAGTGACTGAACTGCGTGTGAATATGACTGCCCTTCCCGGTGGTGTTAATAGGGCGAGGTGACATGCAATGGAGACCAGTAAACTTTGTGCACACTGTGCATGTATGTGTTAATATGTGGGCAGGGTTATCATAGCTGGTATTCCTTAATTTGAATATCTTAATGGGTTTAATTTCCATGTAGGATTAACCTGAGACCACTTTGTCTTAAAAGCTTGGTAGAATAATGAAGTCTTAAACACCTGCTAGTTCTGATACAGGAAATTAAAACGGTTTATGGACAAACCCAAGCAAAGGAGACTCAAAACTTGATTTTAAAGTCAGCAACTCCATCTTGCGCCAGAGAAAGCTGCAACTAATATGGTTAAAGACCTCTCAAGAGTCTGTCTTGTCTTAATCTTCTAATGTAAATGAAGGATTTAAAAACTATATTACCAGATGTCGAGGAGACACTTGAGAATTAAGACCTCAATCTAGGTTTTCCAGCAGGCTTCAGCCATAGCTGATAGAGGGCCTATGACTCCACAGGACAGGATTTCCACCATAGTAAAACAGAACCAGAAAGTTAGATTGTGAGCTGCCCAGGGAAACATATGCTGCTGTTGACTAGAGCCTTAGAAGACTTGCCTTAAAGTATCATAGTAATTCCTAGAAAAGGTTGGCCATTGTTGATTTCGTGGAACTGCACTGGGTTACCCATATAAGATATTCCCACAAAGTCAAAACTAACTACTGTTAAGAGCTGGATTTCTACAATTTTATTGGAATGTGAAAAAAGAATCCAGCCTCATTGTGAAGATGGCAATCATCCACAGTATTGCAAAAGTGCAAAAATAAATAAAGTAAAACTATTTGCAGGGCCATGACTGCAATCTGCAGTTGAAACAATAACAATGTGCTATCCTGTTTGGGTAAAAAGCTTAGGAATGGGTCTTGAGAAATGTAACCACTCAAATTCATAGACAGAGCTGTGGACGCAAGGACTGGCCATCCATGATATCAAAATTACACTTTTAACCATGTCTTGAGGCTATGCTATGTTTGTTTACATTTGCATTGTTTACAAACATTGGAGTAAAACAAGCATATATTTTGGGTTCTAATCCAGCCTCATTGTGAAGAGGGCAATCATCCACAGTATTGCAAAAGTACAATAATAAATCAAATAAAAACTGTTCGCAGGACCATGGCTGCTTTTTATAATTAGCTCATACAGCTGCTTTTGTCCAATATTTCTCTGGCCCTTTTCATTGTACACAAGAGATCCCCCCCCCCCCCCCCCCCCCCCCCCCCCCCCAGTAGTCTTACAAAGTTTCCTTCTTCCTTGTCTCTAAAAACTCTTGTTTGGGTGCTGAAGCTGTGAGAATGTGTATGCGTTTGGCGTGCACGCGCGTGTGTGTCATGGCAGGTGCTGAATCCTGTGAAAGCAGGATATGTGAGGTAGCTTATTCTCTCTGCCAATCTGCTCTGGCACAGCAGATCATTGCAGGTGGTCAAACGAGGCCATTAACAACTCAGGGGTGCTGACTGACACTTATCTACCACATGTAAACGCTGTGCCATAGGGGCCCACAGGGGAAATTGGAGTTATTATCCCCTGAAAACCCAGAGCTCTTTCTGTTCTATCTTTTATTTGTGTCTGTGTTTTTTAAAATTGTAGTACCTTTGCTGGCTGTGCCGTTATGATCCCAGACAACAACAAACATATTTTTGTGAATGTAATGCACTGTTTCCCCCCCATTCAGCTGGATGTCGCTAGTTATCTTAAACTGCTCTGCTTTCTGTGGTCTTTGCATACTGTGACTGACGAACATCAGCCTGTTATTTAGAGAGGAGAAGAATAGATCCAGACGTAATGTGTACAAACTGACAGCTGAAAATGGGAAGGCATCACTCATGAATAATTGGTCACTTTTGCTTTTTACTGTATCCTCCCATCGTGTTTTCCCCCTCTGAGAGGTCATAGTTCCAAGCCATTAAGAGCTGCCATACTGAGTGAAGACAGCAAGGGGAGCATTTGTCCAAAAGGCCTTACATCCAATAAACAGCAGTAGCAGTCAATTTATTGCTCCAATCTATAAATAATAGCGCTGATTATGAGGTTGCTAACGGCAGACGCTGTAATTGTCTGTCATAAATCTTAGTCGCTGGTGACAGCAGCACAATGAGCACAGCCATCTGTTTGAGAGAAAAGGATGAATATCTGCTCTGTCGAAATGCACTTGGATGTGTCTCAATATTGTGGACAGGCTTTCACATCGGCTGCATAAATGTGAACTTACTTTTTGCTTACATTGATTGTTAAGACCTTTTTAGATGACTATGGATGGCTACATCTAGGAAGAGTTAAGTGATTTCTCTCCAACCACTTTAAGATGTACTTTCTAAAGTAAGTGCTGAAGTGAGAAAATACAAAAAATCCACTTTGTCATTTGGGGTGCTGGAAAGATGACAGAATCCACATTAAAGGGGCAATCTGCAGTTGAAACAATAACAATGTGTATTCCCCACCACTGTTTCAGTAAAAAGCTGAGGAATTGGTCTGGAGAAATGTAACCACTCAAATTCATAGACAAAGCTATTGATGCAAGGACTGACCATCCATGATATCAAAATTACACTTTTAACCATGTCTTGAGGCTATGCTATGTTTGTTTACATTTGCATTGTTTACAAACATTGGAGTAAAACAAGCATATATTTTTGGTTCTAATGGGGTAAGACAGTTAAACTAAGTTTATGAGGTGTTTATATTCTTCAAGAATCAATGAGAACTTATCATTCATTTATAAGTCCAAAAATGGATGCAGCATCTGTGGATTGCCGCTTTAAATGGACTTTGGTCAAATGATTAAACATCAACTAAAGGATTCTTCTTTCTCAGTTATGTTTTTGTTTTGTACATTGTTCTTACAAACAATGAAGGATTTAGATTGTTATGCTGCAATCACACAGGTACAGTAAGAGTATCTTACCAGAAGTCCCGATCATGTATTTGGAAATTTGGAGAAGAGGCATCAGATGTGTTCAGGGGTAGTAGTTTGTAAACAAAGACACTGTGTACGCATTGCTATGGTGGTTTCCATTTAAATTCCAGCCCTAGAAGTCTGTAGACACATTCAGAGTGTTGCAGGCACTAACAGGCTAACTGACAGACTTGTTTTATGATGTCCTCTTGGTCTGAATCAGTAGACTGTAATTTGCTGTCTCTCTCTGTCACCCTCTCAAGGCCACTTCAGAGTGGCCCACTTCACACATGGCTGTGTAGCAGCACAGTAGCAGCCTCCCCCAGAGCTCGGCTGCTTTTTAGTCCAATTAATGTCAAGCCTCTATATCAGCATGTGATGGATGGAAAATGTCTTTCTGATGGAGGCCAGATCCTCCCCACGATTTGAGGTCAGATCGATCCCAGTGGCAGAAGAGAGATTCCCTGGAATTAGTCCTAGGATTTAGTCAATTATCAAATGAACCCTTTGCCCTGTGTGGCCCCTGTTAGGCCATTGAGAAGGTGTGATGATGGAAAGAGTGTGTGTACAGGGACAAGGAGAACGTAGTGAAGCCTTCCTTGCTCATGGCCTTCTCCAGACCAACAGGGTCATCAGAACCACTGCTATTAAATGTGAGTGCAACATTCCACCCGGCAGTAACAATTCTACTGATGTCCATGGGTGGTTTATTTGCACACAATTGTTGCATAGAAAACCTCATCCTTCCCATATGTGCTGCGATCATCCACAAATGGCATGTCAGATATATCCATAAATCTGAGCAAGTTCTTCTTCGCCATGATCTTGACTTAACTCTTACATTGGTTTTGAAGGCATTCCAATGAGTTTGTCCCATTGTTCCTGTCTGGACTGACAGGAGGGCTTTCCCAGGGAACAGATGTCTTTAATCAGGAGTAATTGAAGTGAGTGGGATGAGTTGAGTGCTGTGTATTTGTTTGGATGCAGTGCCCCCTGCAGTAAGATTAGAGTAGAGGGAGATAAGATTTCTAAAACAATGATACATTATTAAGTATCATGTGCTGTTCAACAGTGGTGGGTAAACCATAGACTGTATACGGGTGAACCCAAGAGCTGACCCAATTTGTTGGAGCAACATATATGTGCATAAAGAATTGATGTATCTTGTGATATCGTTCGAATTACAGTATATTTATTGTTATTACATTATTGATATCATGTTAACATTTATACAATTCAACCTTTGTTTAATACAGGAAACCATCCACTTTGTATTTCATTTTCATTCTCTGTGATTTCCAATGTTTGGGAGAAAAGAGGTATGCTTTGTATTGATCCATTTCATTGTTTTTCTTTATAAAAACACATGGCATCATGCAAAATCAAGATATCTCTAGTTCACGATCATATCACCTTTTCATCATTTGAAATTTGACTTGGTAGATGTAGTTGAGATAAAGTCATTCTGATATCAAAATGAGCTGAATGTTTACTCAATGTTTGTTGGGTAGAATTTAGTAATTGTAACTGATATATTTATAATTGACCACTTCTATTATGAGGATAGAAAGCATTTCAGTTGGTAGTCACTCTGTATACTCCCCTTGATAAATTGGTCAATTATTCCAATAGATGGCATCAAAACACTAGGCCATGGTGGATAGGAATCCTGTAGTCTTCATCACTAGTCCCCCCAGTCTGCAATACAGAACAGTTCACATCAAGATAGTGCAGAATATGTCTAATTTGTTTTTGACATTCTTTTAATGGATAAAAATATTTTTTCAATATTGACAAAAAAATATATATCCTAAGCAAAAGTGTAAGCAATAGTTTTATTCTATGTGGGCAAACACCTTAATGTATCAAGTCATACCTTTTGATATGTTCTTTCTAACAACAAAAAATATTTAATTGTGTGCAAAATGTTCTAAGAAGAGGCACTATCTAATTATATCCTCTTGAAATATTTCATTTGAAGAGACAACTTTTCCTTATGCACTAGCATCACTCAGTTGTCTTCAAAGAACTGGACATCGTGAGACAAAATATAACATGACTGGGAAAACTACTTGCCGTAAATTGTTCTATGGCACTAAGTCTCATTGTATCCCATTATTTGATTGATCATACTTAATCATATCTCTCTGTCATTTGATTTATTGAACAAGACATTTAATGTAAGGGATAACATTGATTACCTATACATATATCAATATTAAGTTATCTGAATAATATCATCCTTTATTTTCTACAACTAAAGAGGGGTTCATCTTACATACTAACTTTGGACCTTTTCAAATCTTTGTAATGTCTGGCTTTGGACTGGGCAGTAGCATGCTCCTTCCTACAGGCACCCTTTGACAGTCACCCCTCACACTGTAATTAAATGATGATTTAGGACGTGTGAGAAGGCCGCTATAGGACCAGGAGAAAATAGGTGCTTATTGGAACACTGAATAACCCTCATTTTCTCCAGTGGCAATTTCCATCTCTTGTCTGTATAACAAACCGGCCCTTCTAGTCCTTTTACTCTGTTTCCCGATAAAGGACTAAACTCCCCGCTGTTGTGTATCTCCTGTATTTTCCTTTATATTAAGAGTTGTCTAGGTTGAATTGGCATAATGTTTTTGTAGACAAATGCAGGGTTGACTTGAATTATTAAGTTAAAAATGTATATAATTGTAACACTATGAAAGATAGTTATACTTATTGTATACTGTAGGCATATATACTAAAATCTACTATGTACTCTCAATATAATTGTAGGAGACCCTTAAAATGTTGAATCATATAAAAAAAAAAAAACTTTTTTTAAAGAGACTATAAATACTGATATTGTAGTATCTACAATATTATTTTATATCTACAAGAAAATATTATATTCCATGAATTTGAAATGTGTAACTTTGCTCAGTGATAATCTTCAGATCTACTGTAGAACAATGGGGTCTCTCTGTGCCTCAAGTTTTTGAGCTTTCTTCTAAATTAAGCTTGAAGTCTAATTTGTAACATTGAAACACAAAAGACTGAACACAATAACTCCCCAAAGGAGGGCAGCTGTTGAGATGATTTGATTGAATAGAAGAAGAGAAAAAAGTGGCACCAAAATATGTTTTAATATAAGGATGTATTGATGGAAGCCTGTCATTTTAGGCAATTAATGTGTGGCTCCAGAAAGATCATTGATTATAGACAAACCTGCTCCCTCTAAAAACGGCAGCTGTTTACATCCATGCACCTCTCGAAAGATCATCTCTCTGATTATTAACACAAATATATATTTTAAATCAAGACTGCAAATTTAGGAGGACCTCAGAATCATTGTAGCAGTGCTGTCAGTCAGCTGTGCTACCAAGGCACACTGCTCAATGTATAGGTTACTTAACATGCATAAATTAATATACATGTGTTTATAGATAATACTAGTTTTATAGATTTGAGTATATTACCCTTCACTATTTTAATAAGAATATTTTTTTTATGCATATTGCAGTGCCTCTATAAAGAAATTTACCTTGAAAGCTTCAAAAGACCCTAAAATGTAATAACATTGTTTTTGTTACAGATATTAAAACACATTGTGAAATTATTTTCTTTTTAATGTCTTGCTTATTGTCAAGATGGAGTGACTGTCTCAAATAACAATCCAGTTTAAAAAATATGTATCCTCCAGTTGAATGTTGAATTTTTGACTTCTGTACATTTTATTTCCACTCCCAGTCAAGTCGTACACTCATGCAAAAGTACTAAATCCAAATCTAACAGTGTAGAGAAAAATGCATAATTTCTTACCCCATTCCAGTGCTTCAGGTTTCTCCAGACGGATGTGCCGGCGGCTTTTCCAGAGGTGTGCCATAGACAGCGAGAGAGCAGCAGATCCTGCGAACAATGAGCGGAGAGGCCTCATTGTAGTGCCGCCCTGCAGCCGGCTCTCAGCACATGGTTTCTGACCAGCTCTGCCTCTCATTGTTACCTTTCACTGTAGGTTTCCGGTTCACCTGTACACTGTAAAGATGTTTTTTATTCTTATTCTGAAGTGATTGTTTTTTTGTTTTTTTATTAATATAATTCTTTCAGATAATGATTTTGATTAATTGATCTTGACAAGCTGCAGTATGTGTGCTCAGAAACACAGTGAGGAATAACTTTTCAAATATCACCATAATTATATTTTTGCTATATCCACTTTAAAACGTTGGTGTTTAGATTTTAGGACAAAAAAGTGCCTCTTATTCTAAGTCAAAGAGTTGTATTGCACAGATAATAAGGATAGTTCTGTTGATTATACAGTCATTATCATTTGACTTGTTCTTGGTAGTCGTTGATTCAGTTTATTTAATTTCAGTCATTTCATTTATCTATATAGCACCATGTATTACTGTATTATACTTTAAATGCCTCTGTTGCATATTTTATTTCAAAACTCTGAACTGAGCTGAGCCCTTAGCATATGCTACATGCAAGAGAACATCTCTGGTGATTGTCATCTGTGCTCTTATCTGATCGCCTACATTATGGGTTTATCTCTAACCATGACTGGAGAGACACTTTTGTTGATTTGAATTCAATTGATCCCCCCGATTCCCCTCATCGCAGTAGCCATGTAACTCTTTCAAGTTCAAGTTGAAACTTCCATGAACCAGGTTAAGATAAGGTCAAGCAACTACACTCTTCTCCAGATTAACCCCGTTTGGCTGAATCTGCCTGGCTCCTCTTGGAGAGGGGTAATTTCCACCCTCTGCCAAGCCCCCATTATTAAGGGGATCAGGGGGTTGAGCAGCCCCTCTCCCTGCTCTCCCTGCTGGAGAGTTGGCGAGTCGCTGCTTGTCTGTTTGCCGCTCTCTGGTTCTGACGGCAGAGGTTAGAAAAGCACTTGACTGCCGTCCCAGAGGTACTTTCAACTTAACGAGGAGGGGGGATATCTGTTTCCTCAAATCAATTGCGGTCTTAACTGAACATCATGGACCATCTGTTTGGGGCTTACCGCCCAGCTTCCCATCAAATCCCAATATTTGTGGAAGCTGATCCCGGGACCTGAGGCCCGGAGACGAGGGGTTCCCAGAGCCCCTCAGGCGCACTGCTCTGGCTGGGGACCTCTGTTGGCCCTACTCCTTCTCCAGCTCCCTTTTCCCCACACGTTTGATTAATCACAAAATCTGTGTGGCAAGCGGTGGAGACTCCCATCCTTAGAGAGAAGGAGGGGGCGGAGAGAAGAGGAAAGCAAAATGCACAGCTAATCGCTTTAGCTTTCAGTGCTCCATTGTGTTTTAAAGTAATGAGACTGTGATCTCACATCTCTGTCTTCACCACTTGGTGGGGTTTTTCTTTATTTTTAAGTTATTTCAACTTGTTTTGCATTTTAATTCATCTGCCCCTCCTCTCACAGTCTCATCTTTACCGTCAGCACCTTGCCTCCGTTTCCTCAGGGGCCCTTGGCTCCCCAAGTAATTACATCAAAAGTCACCGGGCAATCCTGTAAGCATAAATTTTAACGGCTTTTTACCTCATTAAGCAGGGTTTTCTCCTTTCTTCCCTATTTCATGGGGAGATAGGGACTTGAAAACAACCTGACGCTCAGATTTCAGGCTCAGGAGTCAAACCCTTCCTCACATTTTCCAGTGCTACATGCTATTAGCTTAGCCAGCCTCAGCGGAGCAGAGCTGCGTGGGCGCTTTAAGATCAGACGGTTGCCACATCCACATCCGTCTCTGGAGCCGAAGAGATCCTTTAGGCAATTAAAAGCTGTCCTCATGCGAATGTGCCATGGAGCACCCTTGACTCTTGTTTTCATCTGCCTAAATAACCTTGAGGTTTATCGACTAGCGGGATATGTGATGGGCAGCCTGAGCACAGGCGCAGGTTGGTTGGTAAATAAGGCTCTTCGACCTCCCGTCACTCTTTTGTGGCACTGTAATATCTTCCCCTCTGGACAATGGTGATCTTCTCCCACTGTAGCAGACTGAACCTTCTGTGGGAATAAATGAGCTGTATGAGAGGTTGCGGTTACTTTGCAAGATGTCAATCGTACAGCCAAGGTCGCTGCCCCTCTGGCATTCTCATACGTAGCAGCTGCCACAATCTGTAAACATTTGCGGAAGCCGACATGTTGAGGTGCTATAACACCCCCCCCCCCCCCCTCACCACCACCACCAACACCCCCCTCAAGGATAAAATAATACAGAAGCAAATACACAGTAAGCGAAAGGCTAATAGGGTTAATTGTCATGTAAAACCTCCACAGTCAAGCGCAGGTCCAGTCAGTGGCAGTGTGCCCCCCAACATCCCCCCTCCCCTCGGGCCTCCCTGGGGAAACGCAGCCCAGATGGCATTTTCCTGGAAGCTGTGACCCACAAGGAGCTGGCGGCAGCCGAGTACAAGGTGCATCTTCTCAGCCTAATTAATTTACTATTATAGCACCTGTTTTAGAATAGATAGGGCTGGGAAGGGAAGCGCTCCCCAGACGCAGCGGTGGGGCTCGCCAGTAAATGGGTTTGAGCTGATTATATTAAGCTGATGCTTTGATCATCAGAAGGCGTTAAAATGGAAATATGTTTTCGCTGGCTGTGTGCCTCGGAAAAGAGAGGAGCAGTCTGGGGACGCGGCTGATTACTTTTGACTATGGATTCACACAAGCCTCTAAATAAGGGCATCCAGCCTATGAAACACCTTGCTTTTAGAGGTGCCTCTCTCCTTTCTCTCCCATCCTGATCTCTGTCAGGCTCTGAGGTTGCTGGTGCTGAAGCCCCTATTTCATCCTGGGTAGTGTTCTAATGTGTTTCCAACATAAAGAGGTTTTTGTCTTTCACTCAGTTGTGCAGCATCAAAGGCCCAGGTTTGAATATGGAAACATTTTTTTGCAGTTTTTAGAAGAGGATAGCTTACATACAGTATATCACAATATTTGCCATAATAGGGGATCACTTTATGAAGTTGATAAACATGGATATTGTGTCTTGGTTGAACTTTACATGCATGTAGGGTTGCAAAGGGAGGATATACTGGAAACTTTCTAAGTTTACCAGTACAATACCAGAATTTTGGTAACTTTCAAGGAATATATGGAATTTTATCAGATGACAGCTGATGGCCTTTTATCTGAAGTACCTGATGGCCTGTGATATCTGAAGTACCCACTTCAGATATCACATGTAAAATATATTTTAAAAATCAAATAAGATGATTTTAAGATACAAAATAGAATGACAAAGTTGTAAAACATTATCCTAAATTTAAACCATCAACTTAGTGAATAACATTGGTGTTTAATATGAGGGTTTCAGCATGAAATATCCTTTATATATATTTTTTACACACTTTTATCTATTGTACTATGTCAATAGGTATTTGTTGTAAATGTTTTGGGGCCAAACTGGTGGTAGTTGTGAAAAAAGACAATAGTTGGAAGAGAATTGAAAATAATTCCATTGTTGATTAGATGCTTTTTTCATTCATTATTATATTTTCTCTTTAACCATGTGGCCTATCTACTTGAAACTCAAAGACAATATGGACACAGATATAAAAATGAATACTATATATGAATACATATTTTTTAAAGTTATTAAAGTATAAATTACCAAAATTACCATAGATTGCCATAGATTACCTGCTAATTACCAAACATATAGAAGATTCCGGTAACTTTGGTAGACTACCGGTATCTTTGCAACCCATGCATGATAATTTGGTTGACACTTTTCATGAGTATGGTTGTCATTAGGTCTGTAATGAACTGTTAGGACTTGTCTTATGTTACATTGATAATAACATTATGTAGGCTTTATGTCAGGTTGTGTCAAGTCAAGTGTTGTCCATTTGTGTTTTTCTGATCCAGTCCTTTGTTGTGTCCTGTTGTTTTGCACAGTTCATGTCCATACTTTTAGAACTCCTGTCACATTCTCAAATAATCTCTAACCTCAGGTCTCACACTAATCCAACAAATATTGAGCAAATAAGCGTGCTGGTTTAAGTGGAGGCTGGGAACGGGTTTTGGGGGGATGGAGGTTGGGGGTTGGGTTGGAGGGTGGTTGTGGGGATGAAATGAAGCATCGATGATGGAATAATAACGGGTGAAACTGGAGCCCTGCTCCAAACACTGCCAGTCTGTAAATGGATTTAGGATATGCTAATCTCGCCTTCTCTCTCACTTCATTCATTTCCACCCCAGTGCCCCTTAAGGATTAACATAATTTATCACCCATGAAATGCCAGAAAACAATTTTTGCTTGTAAAAATGCACACCAACATCATATCCACCGGCTGACTGACACTGGTCCTTTTAGATGGAGGGGTTATGCTACCTGTGAGTTCTATGAAGGAACAACTGTCTACAATGTATCGATGTATCATGACCATCTAATTTCACACAATTTTTTGTAGTGCATATGGAAGACAAGAACAATTCAGCCAAACAGGGCCTTAATTTTGAAAGTCAAACTCATGTTTGCTCAGTGGTCTTTACTGCCAATGCCTGTTCAAATGTGCACAGTAAAATGACAATTTAACAGAACATTTTAGAAATGTTGTATTGTTGTAATGAGTTTACCAAGATTATTTGGCTTAAACGTATTTTTGGCTGTGTGATCACTTTGACCCAACATGTTAGGATATTAAAATTACTTGACATATTTGTTCTGATAAAGTGACTGAAATTAAAATCACAATTAATATTGTTGACAGATAAATTAGCAATACTGCACAGGGGGATGCAGTCGCATAGCATATTTACCCATTAGATTTGACTGGCTGACCCCTTTCTCCTTAGACACGCGAGGCTGTCTCTAAAACACACACAATGTAAAACCATAGCTAGTGGCCATTGTGCTGGTCCATATAATAAATCATTGTGCTGGGATTTATTAATGTTTGCTGAGCAACGTTTGACCCATATCACTGCAGCCTCATAATCAGGATGTGTGATAGATGCTGGAGATCCTCCTGTGTTCTCCTAGTGGGTTTGTTTGTTCTTTGCTATTTTCATCCTATAGGGTTTCATTGACTCAAACCTTCCTCGCCATCCTTTGGTAATGGTAGAGTGGATATTTTGTGGTTGCATGCATACATCCAGAGGCATCAATAGGTTTACACGTTTTGCTTGGCATACTTTCTAATTTGGTTCAGATGGAAAGAGAATTAGACTTGCTCCTGTGCACACACTATCTCCACAAGCCAAAGGACCGGCCTCTGTATCTTAATATTTATTTTCTCAATTTCTCCCTCTCCTCTTTTCAAATCAGTGTGTATCGTGTGCGGTAGTGATTATGGTCTAAAGATTTGCTCACTTACCTTGGCGTGAACAATGAGTTCTCCCTGAATAGGTGGTATTCACATGGTTAGGCTTTAATGGCCTTCCAAGTTGATATGTTGAGGGGGGAGGCTTAAATCTCTTCCTCCCAACCAGAGCCTGAAACGCATAGAAATGATGCGTTGTCTGTGGCTGGGTAATGAACGCCTCCTTAGCTTAATCTGCCAATGCAGATGGTGAGAATAACCTGCATTGCCGAGACAGTGCTGCGAAAAGGAATAATGAGACCTAGAAAATTATATTTGCACCCCAAGAAATGTGGTTAATGGGCTTTGGTTTGGCAAAAAGTAATTTTACTCATTATGTATCGTATGTGATAGATAATATGCCAGTTGTATGATTTAGTGGCAAATTCACGGGCTTTGACGAAAACCATCAAAATCAATATGCAAGCAGAGTATGTGGTAATTTAAAAACAAAAATATGTAAATAAAATAATGTTAGATTTTGATAAAGGGCCCCTGCGGTCTTCAAATTGTTCAAACTTATTTACTGTCCAAACTGGCATCACCAACATTCTTTCAGCATTTGTTCATAATTGTATAAAGATGATTACATTCCCCAAAATCTTGACTGCTGTTCATGAGGCTCTTAATGTGCTTTGGGTAATTGAACATGTCCAGAGATGTTTTATGTACGATGTGTTTTACCACAATATCATCAGCTTGGCAGTGTTTACATACAGTAATAACAAGTTCTGTCATTCAGGGACCCCATGAATTCACAGGCAGTTTGGATTTATCRTAATCTGCTTTCCCTTGGTYCACATTTGTATAGAAAACACAAGATTTCMTTTTTCTGTAATTGCCTCTCTTAATTCCATGCACCCCATCAAGCCAAGATTGGAAATATCCAGATTTTTGGGACATCTTGGGACTCAGACAGTAAAGATTTGGGGGAGCTTGAGATTTTGTGTTGGAACTTGAATGGTGAAAATAACTAGTTTGAAACTGAAGCAGTGGCCTGCATGGTCATGATAAAAAGTAAGAAATTAAACATCTTAGTTTTAACCCAGCTTGCTACGATAGATGAAGTCTCTGCTTTTCTGGTGTACCATTGACAGCACTTAGCTACTGTGGTAATCTCCTTCACATTGTATGAGCAGGGTGCCCTTGAGGGTTGCACTGGGGATGAAGGGTGTGGGGACAGTTAGTTAGTGGGTGACATTAAATGAAAACTTTCATCCTCTTCCTAGTTTTCGCTGTGTGGTCGCCCTGGCACACAAGGAGGAGAAGAGAACAGACAATGTTTTATTTTTTTTCCAGAAATGTTAATGGCTAGACAGGCGCCATAGCTATTTAAAAGCATTTTTTTTCTGTAATATTGTAGTGCATAGTTACATGGAGCGTTGCTGGCAACTCTCTAAGCATTGTATCTTCCGTTGAACAGTTTCAATGAGCAAAACAGTGCTGATGATGGTGAAATTTGCCTTTTTACGCACACGGTCCTGATTTTGTCTGTATTGATATTAAAAACATTTGTTGACGTGCTTCACACATACTATGGAGAAAGATTTGCTGTGCCCTCCCTGACAGCCTAGAATCATCTTCAAGTGGGCAGAAAATGGTTTGATTTTCTTTCTAATTCATCTACTATAGTGTTACGTGGGCTAGGTTCCAAGCCCTCACAATTTTCTGTGGCGTATCTCTCTTTAACCCCACACCTGTTAGTCTCACACAGATGTGAACGTAATGAGAGGGAAAAAAACAACAACAAAAAACTATCCTAGAACGGACTGAAACAATCACAGACAATCTGATGAGAAGAAGCCATCTGCTGTATGCATTACCTCTATTGAAAAAAACCTTTTGTTGCTTTGCCAGATTTTGAGAGATTTGTGAAATATTTATATTTTTGATAGTGTTGAAGGGTTACTTTTCCCTCAAACCGAAGGTAAGATGAAAGGAGCTGTTTCAATCAAACGTAGTAAATGACTGAGTATTCTTTTCCCATAGGAGCATCAATTGAGCGATAATGATACAAACTTTCAAAACTCAAAAAGGGTTGCAGAAGTCAAACATTTCCCTTCCAATAAGATACAGATTAAAGTAGTGGATGGACATGCAGTCCAGTTTCTGTCATTTATGGTGTGGTTGGTGGTGTTCATTACAAACATTGTGCAAACATCCTTTAAAGTTATATAAGAGCACTTCACTGATGGATGTGAAAAGTATGTACACAACAAATCCATTTTACTATGAAACTAAAATTGAGTAAGGTATACAGTATTTGCTAACCATGTATCAGAAGTGTCTGTACAATTATTTTACCTTCTGTTCGTCTTTCAATCTGTAAAAATTGTGTTTGAAGGTATATCTGTCATAGTCTTATCACAGTAATGATAGGCTCTTAGGTGAAGTATGCCTTCATCTTTGATGTCATCACTGCACTTCCTCACATTGAGAGGATGGGTGTTTTGCTGTGAGTTGTCCGGAGGTTAGATCAGGGTTCAGGAACGTTCTATCCTCCCCTGGGAAATTGGCTGACCTTGAAGTCTTCTGCACTGTCTCTTCCTGATTATGCTGGCCCTTTGTTGCCCTGATCCACGATCTATCTTAACACCCTACACCTTCATCAAGTCAATAATTCATTTCATATCTGGGGAAGCAGGGTGTTTGTGTTAAGTTGTTGTGTTTCCTCTGAGCTACATCCTCATATAACTTGGTGGTGACACTATCTCCTAAGTTTACCACCTTTAGAAAATTGGAGGCAGTGATCTGGAAGAAGTGGCTGCCTTCCATTCAGCTGTCCATCAAATGGGCTGGCGTCTGGGGCTTTAACTTTCCATGGGAGATTCTCTGGGCTCAAAGTGGAACTGGATACACTGGAGGGCTATGGCCAAGTGTCAAGGAAGTTTAAGACATTGATTATGTTGATATGCGTTTGCCCAACACCTCTTGGTCTCCAATTCCTACTTTGGTGACCTTAACTTTATGTCTCTCCCTCCTTGTCTTTTCATTGATGTATTCATGAATCATAGCTATAGTCACTCAATGGAGACTGCTGACTCCTGGACTTAACCTATACCCATGTATGCTAGAGAGGGGCAAGAGGTATTTGGAAGTACAAAAATGCCAACTACAAGCCAGGCTAAGGGTAGAAGAAATCTGTTTGTATTGCGAAAGCAAGATTGGATATGTAATTTCTGGGAATGTGATGTACCTAGATATCAGCATGGCTTTCCTTGTCTGCTGCCATGTCAATTTCTATCCAATCAGGAATAGTGTAGAGAGAACAACACATTTCTGTTAGTGGAAATGAAATCGTCTCTCCATGACAGAGAAAAAGCAAAGCAAACGGAGCAAGGAAACATTGTACCAGCTTTCCAATCTGCCACATGTTGTCAGATGCTTTAACAGAGGAATTCATATGGTTGTATCAATTGCAGTTAAAAGTCGGATGTTATTTGCTTGGTGTGATGGGGCATGTACCGTGACTCTATAACTCAATCTTTGCAGATTCCACCCTTGCTTAATTTCCTTAATTGTAAAGCAGCACGTCTGCCAACTCAGTCCCCTTGGGGAAATTGTTATCACAACCCTGCACCAAATCTGCATTTCATTTATTTTCATTGTGCTGCAGTTCACTCTCAAAATGCTCATGTTTTCCTCAGGTTAAGCATTCTGGTAACAGTTACTCGCAAATGCAATTATCTGTCATATTCGTCTAAATCCAGGGGTATATTTCATTTTTGTAAATTACTGGAGATCTCTTGCGATTTTTAGCAAAATTTTTACTCTCATCCTAAAACAGCAGCTCTGTTTCAGCAGTACTGTATTTGAGTGCAACTATGACAAATTGCAGTATGCGAAGGTCCTTTGAAACACATTGGGAAATCTTTTTGTGAGTGAATAGTCTCAAATCGTTTTTGTGAGGCAACCTTCTTGGTTCAGTTTTCTCATGGTTACCGTGTGCAAGTGGAACCCCGGTGATATGCGTCCAATGTGACTGCACAGTCAAGAAGAGTAGAGGCCTATTAGCCATGTCTGGCTCAATGGATATTGCCTCCAGGGGTGAAATCTATTGAAGTGTGGGTGTAAAATGGACTTTGTTCAGGTAGTCACTTTGTTTTCATGCTGATAATATTCATTTAGATGGAAGATCCCCATCCTTTTCTTCTTTGCTTCTTGGCTTTCTCCTTCCCCTGGGATTAAGATGCAGTGAAAATGCAGGGGGAAATTCGCTCTGTCCGAACTGTCCGCTGAATACACCTCTCCTTGATTTTATGCTATCTATACAAAAATTATTACTTAATATACTGAAATCCAATGTAAAAATGCTCATTCTTGGATTTGTTTAGGCTTCCTTTTGAAAACTAGGGGGTTTGAACTATGCACCCCTATTACCCCTTTGTAATTATAGGACAGAAAGTGGCAGAATTGTGTGCTTTAAATGTTTCTCATTACAATCCCAAGCAAGCAATGAACAGAACATTCCATCAAAGGAAAATGGTTGACCAATCATTTCTTGGAACACAATGTTGTCCTAAATAATATCCCCCAGTAGTTCCAGAATAGTTTGGTGTTGGCATTTGGGTTTCATCCTTTTAGATAAACAATGGCATTGTAAATGGGAACTAATTTCTCATCTGCACCGTTATTAAATAATAGAGGAATTTAATTAAACTAGGGAAGAATGGCACATGCATGGATGTAAACATGGCATATTATGAGGTCTTTGTATTGGATGAAGTATATTGTTAAATGTAGTCCATTGTATAAGTTCTACTGTTCAAGGCCTTCAGTTTGTTTTCAATCTCAGAATGTAAGTGCTATAAACACTCAAAAGGCAAGCAAAGATGTGTACAAGTTTTGATTTAATGGTTTTATATTTTCTTTTGTGGCATATTTAGTTTGGGCAACAAAAAAAATGTGTATGCATGTTGGTAAACTCAGGAACACATCTTAAGAAAACAGAGAGTCCACCCAAGTCAAACAAGAGACCCCATATCTCAAGGATTTATTCTGCTGATGCCTTGGGTTGTGTCCTCTTGTCAATACCCACCTATCTGCTCCAGTACATTACCAAATGCTATAATTTCCTTGGCAAGCTTGATGTTTATTGTGAGGCTGAAATTGAAAATGTTCGGTAATGGAGCGAGCTTCACAGTCCTAGACCAATTCTGAATCTAAATTACTTGCTTCTTTTCAACGGCATCGACTGAAGAGAGCTTTGTGCGCCTCGTACCTAATCAACCCCCAGTGTGACCCCAGATCTGCCAGCCCTCCTGGATTAATGATAAAATCCTTGGTTCAAACAATTATTCGACCTGAAATGGCTGTCCATTTTGCTCAGAAAATTAAAGAATGTTAAATGATTTTTTTTCGAGGCTCAGCATGTTGTAGAGCAGCACTT
Source organism: Salvelinus sp. IW2-2015 (assembly GCF_002910315.2). NCBI lineage: Eukaryota > Metazoa > Chordata > Actinopteri > Salmoniformes > Salmonidae > Salvelinus > Salvelinus sp. IW2-2015. The sequence goes on from NC_036856.1 coordinate 18,727,383, forward strand.
ATTTCTGATCTCTGCCCCATAAACTCTTGATTTTTTTAAAGGTGCTTTTTTATCTTCTTTTTTTGTGGCTTGTGATGTCGCAAACCGCTTGCTTGTCTTTTATACCAGATGTCAGAATGACAGGACACAGACAGCTGAGACAGCCTATCACAAAAATAAAGAGAATAGTTGCTTCTTCCATGAACTCCTGCACCCCTTATGGGAAAAACTATTTTCATAATAGGTTTACAATATCCTCAAATGAGAGTGGAACATTGGGCCCAGATAAAGAATTATGCCTAGCAGATACTGTACAATTCAATAGATTTTGATGGTATTTGATAAGAGAATGGTAAGATGGCATTAAACAAAATATATGGTGTAATGATTATGATCATATCCTAATACGGATCATTCAACTGAACTAGCCCAAAGTTACCAGATGAGAGTAGAAGAGACACATGCCTACAAATATCAATGTTAATTTCTGTGGTGGGCTGTTTGTTGGTGTTAGAGAGAGGTCCTGGAGCTCAGTCAATCCTATTGAATCCTATTAGATGAAGGCAACAGAGGAATATTGATACATGGTGTGTTATGTAAGATGATCAAATAAGCTCCTGTGTTTTTGCTTGCTCCACCTAGCACCAGAAGGGGGCACTCTGTCATGTGGCTGCCACAACCGTTCCACCAACCCATCTCAGATAGCAGACCAGGAAGGAGTGATGGGCTGGGGATTTAATCAGTAATTACTGGCAGTTTGTCACCATTAGGGAACATAGCAAATGGGTTTGCTATGGCTATTATGTATATCCATAACAGTTGTGATTATATTGTGTGGGCATGGCTGTGTGCTGGCTTTAGGCTACTAAAGCCAGATCATGTTATCAGTTGTAGGTTTTGGCCTTTCTAGCGAGTTTTTCCTAGCCCCGTGCTTCTACACCTGCATTGCTTGCTGTTTGGGGTTTTAGGCTGGGTTTCTGTTCAGCACTTTGAGATATCAGCTGATGTAAGAAGGGCTATATAAAAATACAACTAATTTAAAATTTGATTTGTATATCACACCTCTATGAAGACATCAAGTATGTGTCCTTCTACAGCAAGGTAGAAAGTTGTGCTGATATTGACAATTCATTAATGAATTCCTTGATATGTGGACACGTTGCACTTAATTCCATTTTATATTACCCTCAATTGTTATAGGTCAAAACGTTCTTTAAATGCAAAGAGAATTCAACTTTTAATACATGTTGGGTATGATTGATTTGGGTTGTACATGCATGAGGTTCCATTCTCCAACACAAAGCGTTAGTCAAAGCCTGTGTTGAAAATGTGTTTGGGGTTCAGACACTGTTCAGGGTTTCTAGGAAGAAAGCAAAGGAAGTGTATTACCATGGAAACAGGTTCAGTGTCATTCATGAGTAATGATGTTCGCCTCCTACAGCTGTTGTCTGTTTGCCAAAGAAAATGACAAGAAGAAAAAGTTTCAGTTTTTGAATTAAATGCTTCTCAATTGATGAGGCTACTTTAAATATGTTTTAATCTGAAAAACACAATAAGATACAGAATTCTGAAAATTGAAATGCTGAAAGCATTGACACTAAATAAAATAATTAACATCATGTTTAGTACTGGATGAATCATTCAAGTAATTGAAGGCAAATTCAATATGGTTGTGTACCACAGCTACACTGTAACAGCTCTGCGTACAGTATGCTGTTGGTAAAAACACATAAACATAGGACATGCTCCATAGTCGAACTTTGGCGACTACTAAATATTTTTCTAACCTCCTGCTTTGGGCTGTATGTGTCAATGTGTAGTTCATACACACATAATCTATGAGCAGAATTACTGTCTTATCTCAATTAGTCACGAAATCTCTAGTTTGAAAGCAACAGTTTTTCTGGAAGCTGTGCTGAGCCATTTTCACTACATTTTCCCCCACATGTGCCAGCCCCCTAGCAATTCGAGTTCTAGCCAATGAGCTTCAGCCCCTCGCCATTTTAGTGACAGCTTGCAAGATGCACACATAGTAGAACGAGAGAGAGAGAGACAGAGCAATGAGGTGGCTGCATATATGTAATATAGTTTGCAATTTTCGGTGACCACTTTTGGCTCATGAGGGCTACATGCTAAAAAGTACACAAAAGTACTGGAGAATCTCTTATAAGAGCTCTTGATACAGTATGATGTTGGCAAACACAGAAACAAACAACACTTACCATGGCTTGAAATGGGTCCACTAAAACACATTAAAGTTAGGAGAATCACATTCCGGGGAGAATACTTTTTTATTCAGGTGGCAGGCCGCTTGTCTCCTTAACAATAGCTATTTTGTTTAATCTAGTACATGAGAATAATACACTTGGATTGTGGACTGAATTGTGTACACAGTTATATCATAGACTCTTACGCGTCGCAGTATGAATTGTACAGCATGAGTGGAAATACAACCTCATTACTTATACTTTACCTCTAACATACTGTCTATCAGTCATCTGTAAGAATGAAGCATTGCATTTCCTAAGGTATGTATTATTGAAATATCCCTAAGAACTGGCCAGATAGATTCCATGGCACATTTCTATATAATTGCCCTCCCAGATTGATTATTCTAACCAGGACCATTTCTTTACCTCCACAGAAATCCAGTAAGAGGATTATTCTAAGCTATCACCTTCAGCTCTCCTATGTTTCCTTTGACTATTGACTTGTTGATCTGAATGCTACAGTATGAAGGGAAATGTAGAGCTTCAGGGAGACTTTTCTCACTGCTTTGAACCTCAATTAAAGGGCTTCGTACTTCCATTCAGACATATAAAGGACCGTAGTTGAGCTGAAACAGCGATAAGAACTGCAGAAAAATCTGTGACTGAAAATAGAGACATCAATATATGGTTGAGATTTGAAACAATTCTGTCTAGTGGCCGTAATATGTGGAATAATAGTAATGGGCATCTCACAATTGTTACAACATTTCTGGAAAGCGACGGTTGCCTTTAATTTACGGTCAGTCAATAACAGTTAAGGTGTCAGAAGTCAGTCACATGGCCAGAAGGCAGTTCCTTCATTATGCATGTTAGACAATGGCATGTTCATGGCTGCACTAATTATTATTCTGAGAATGTACCAATTTGTTGCATCCAAACAGACAGGCAGCTTTGGGCCCTGAAAGGGGCAGCATGCCAACCACTGCAGTCAAGTAAGAAGGGGCCCTTTCATTCAGGGTAGTGGGACAGGAATGACCCTGTCGTTGCCTATGTGGGCAAGGAAAGGGCAGCATGCCAGCATCATCAGTCTGCTCCCAAGCTTCATCTCTCAGGCCATTAATCCAAAGTGGGGCTGTGACTTCAGTTAATGTCACTCTGGGCCGCCAAAATAACCGCCACTGTTGCTATGATTGGGAACCGCTGGCGTCATGTGAATATTTCAACTCTGTGGGTTTAACCCCGTCTCTTTTGCATCCTGCGTCTTACTGAAGCATAAGGTCACCTGAGTAGAAGTCTTTGGCCTCTATTTACAGAAGCATTTTCTTTGAGTGTGTCAACAAAATAAACAACCAAAAAATCTATTATTTTGAAATGTTCAAAAATGTGTAGGTCTATTTCATACCATTTATCATGACATAATCACTCGGTATAAGCATGTGCCATAAAAATAGCAGTCCAAACTAGAGGTCGACCGATTTATCGGAATGGCCGATTAATCGGGGCCGATTTCAAGTTTTCATAACAATCAGAAATCGGTATTTATTTATTTTTTACACCTTTATTTAATCTTTATTTAACTAGGCAAGTCAGTTAAGAACACATTATTATTTTCAATGACGGACTAGGAACGTTCTGCCTCGTTCAGGGGCAGAACGACAGATTTTTAACCTTGTCAGCTCGGGGGATCCAATCTTGCAACCGTACAGTTAACTAGTCCAATGCTCTAACACCTGATTACATTGCACTCCACGAGGAGCCTGCCTGTTAGCGAATGCAGTAAGCTAAGGTAAGTTGCTAGCTAGCATTAAACTTATCTTATAAAAAACAATCAATCAATGACTGTCATTGCTCCAATGTGTATTAACCATAAACATCAATGCCTTTCTTAAAATCAATACACAAGTATATATTTTTAAACCTGCATATTTAGCTAAAAGAATCCAGGTTAGCAGGCAATATTAACCAGGTGAAATTGTGTCATTTCTCTTGCGTTCATTGCACGCAGAGTCAGGGTATATGCACAGTTTGGGCCGCCTGGCTTTTTGCGAACTAATTTGCCAGAATTTTACATAATTATGACAACATTGAAGGTTGTGCAATGTAACAGGAATATTTAGACTCATGGATGCCATCCATTAGATAAAATACGGAACGGAATAAACGTTTTGTTTTCGAGGTGATAGTTTCCGGATTAGTCAAAGGTATATGGTTTAGAGAGAAATATTCGACGCGTTATAATTCCTGTAATAACTTGCGGCTGAATTTGAAAGGGTTCCTTCGTTATTTTACCGTTCATGTCTTCCATAGAGAATGTCTTGATCTACTTCAATAAGGTCTGTGTTTCGTGCAGGCTTAAACCGCCTCAACGTTTTGATACCCGTGTAAATCTCACTAGGATAAGGTAACGTTTGTGTCACGTTCCTGACCTATTTTTATGTTATTTTGATTATGTTTAGTTGGTCAGGGCGTGAGTTGGGGTGGCATTGTATGTTGTGTGTGTTTTGGTTAGTCTATGGGTGTTGTATTGTGTTGCAGGTCGCTCCTACCAGGTGGTGAATCGCATCTCTGCATGTCTGGCAGACATATCGGTGTGGATGACGGATCACCACCTCAAGCTGAACCTCGGCAAGACGGAGCTGCTCTTCCTCCCGGGGAAGGACTGCCCGTTCCATGATCTCGCCATCACGGTTGACAACTCCATTGTGTCTCCTCCCAGAGTGCTAAGAACCTTGGCGTGATCCTGGACAACACCCTGTCGTTCTCAACTAACATCAAGGCGGTGACCCGTTCCTGTAGGTTCATGCTCTACAACATTCGCAGAGTACGACCCTGCCTCACGCAGGAAGCGGCGCAGGTCCTAATCCAGGCACTTGTCATCTCCCGTCTGGATTACTGCAACTCGCTGTTGGCTGGGCTCCCTGCCTGTGCCATTAACCCCTACAACTCATCCAGAAGCCGCAGCCCGTCTGGTGTTCAACTTTCCCAAGTTCTCTCACGTCACCCCGCTCCTCCGCTCTCTCCACTGGCTTCCAGTTGAAGCTCGCATCCGCTACAAGACCATGGTGCTTGCCTACGGAGCTGTGAGGGGAACGGCACCTCCGTACCTTCAGGCTCTGATCAGGCCTACACCCAAACAAGGGCACTGCGTTCATCCACCTCTGGCCTGCTCGCCTCCCTACCTCTGAGGAAGTACAGTTCCCGCTCAGCCCAGTCAAAACTGTTCGTGCTCTGGCACCCCAATGGTGGAACAAACTCCCTCACGACGCCAGGTCAGCGGAGTCAATCACCACCTTCCGGAGACACCTGAAACCCCACCTCTTTAAGGAATACCTAGGATAGGATAAAGTAATCCTTCTACCCCCCCCCCCCTTAAAAGAGTTAGATGCACTATTGTAAAGTGGTTGTTCCACTGGATATCATAAGGTGAATGCACCATATTGTAAGTCGCTCTGGATAAGAGCGTCTGCTAAATGACTTAAATGTAAATGTAAATGTTGTATGTGTATGGGATAGAGTATTGTTAGGTTGTCTAGTTATGTCTATGGCTGCCTAGATTGGGTCTCAATCAGAGACAGCTGTCATTCATTTGTCTCTGATTGGGAGCCATATTTAAGGTAGCCATAGGCAGTAGGCTTTTGTGGGTAGTTGTCTTGTTTAACGTTTGTTGCTTGTCTGGGCACTTGCGTTATTTAGCTTCACGATCATTGTTTTGTTTTGTTTTTTGTAATAGTGTTTTCGTTTCATGTTCATCTTCATTCGTTTAATTAAAAGAAGATGGTTTATTTTCCTCATGCTGCGTTTTGGTCCGTCTCTCCTCCACACGTTCGTGACAGAACTACCCACACAACAGGACCAAGCGGATTGAGGAAGGAGGGAAGGAACTAAAGCAATGGAGAGAAGAGGAATGGAGTTGGGAGCAAATTTTCAATGGAGAAGGACCCTGGGCTAAGGTTGGTGTGAATCGCCGCTTGAGGGAGGAGAAGAAGGCAGCCACAGCCAGGAGCGCTGTATGAGGAGGCAGCACGTAAGAGAGGCTGGAGGCCCGAGAGGCTCACCCAAAAATTTCTTGGGGGGGCTAAAGGGGAGTGTGGCGAACGGGTTGGATACCTGAGCCAACTCCCCGGGCTTACCGTGGAGTAAGAGGGCGTCGTACTGGTCAGACACCGTGTTATGCGGTAAAGCGCACGGTGTCCCCAGTACGCGTGCTTAGCCCAGTGCGGGCTATTCCACCTTGCCGCACTGGGAGGGCTAGGTTGGGCATCGAGCCGGATGCCATGAAGCCGCCCAACGTATCTGGCCTCCAGTACGTCTCCTCGGCCGGTGTACATGGCACCAGCCTTACAGGTGGTGTCCCCGGTTCGCCTGCATAGCCCAGTGCGGGCTATTCCACCTCGCCGCACTGGCAGGGCTACGGGGACCATTCAACCTGGTAAGGTTGGGGAGGCTCGGTGCTCAAGAGCACGTGTCCTCCTTCACGGTCCGGTATATCCGGCGCCACCTTCCCACCCCAGTCCAGTACCACCAGTGCTACACCACGCACCAGGCTTCCAGTGCATCTCCAGAGCCCTGTTCCTCTTCCACGCACTCTCCCTATGGTGCGTGTCTCCAGCCCAGTGCTCCAGTTCCGGCACCACGCACCAAGCCTCCTGTGCGTCTCCAGAGCCCTGGACGCACTGTTCCTTCTCCCCGCACTCGCCCTGAGGTGCGTGTCCTTAGCCCGGTACCTCCAGTTCCGGTACCACGCACCAGGCCTACAGTGCGTCTCAGCCGGCCAGAGTCTGCCGTCTGCCCAGCGGCGCCTGAACTGCCCGTCTGCTCAGCGGCGCCTGAACTGCCCGTCTGCCAGCGGCGCCTGAACTGCCCGTCTGCCCACGGCGCCTGAACTGCCCGTCTGCCCAGCGGCGCCTGAACTGCCCGTCTGCCCAGCGGCGCCTGAACTGCCCGTCTGCCAGCGGCGCCTGAACTGCCCGTCGCCCAGCGGCGCCTGAACTGCCGTCTGCCCAGCGGCGCCTGAACTGCCCGTCTGCCAGCGGCGCCTGAACTGCCCGTCGCCAGCGGCGTCTGAACTGCCCGTCTGCCATACGCCGTCTGAACTGTCCGTCTGCCATGAGCCTGCAAAGCCGCCCGTCTGCCATGAGCCTGCAAAGCCGCCCGTCTGCCATGAGCCTACAGAGCCGTCCGCCAGACAGGAGCCGCTAGAGCCGTCCCCGACAGGAGCGTAGAGCCTTCGCAGACCGGATCGCCAGAGCCTTCCGCCAGACCGGATCAGCCAGAGCCTTCCGCCAGACCGGATCAGCCAGAGCCTTCCCGCCAGACCGGATCAGCCAGAGCCTTCCGCCAGACCGGATCAGCCAGAGCCTTCCGCCAGACCGGATCAGCCAGAGCTTCCGCCAGACCGGATCAGCCAGAGCCTTCCGCCAGACGGATCAGCCAGAGCCGTCAGCCAGCATGACCAGCAGAGCCAGCCAGCAGCCAGGATCCGCCAGCCAGCCAGGATCTGCCGTCCCCTCAGCCCGGAGCTGCCGTCCCGCAGCCCGGAGCTGCCGTCCCTCAGCCCGAGCTGCCGTCCCTCAGCCCGGGCTGCCGTCCCTCAGCCCGGAGCGCCGTCCTCAGCCCGGAGCTGCCTCCTCCGTGCCATCCGGTGTTGCCCTTATCCCGGTGCTGCCCTTACCCGATGCTGCCCTTCAGTTAGTGGGTTTAGTTGGAGGGGTGGTCATTGGGGGGGGGGATACGGAAGCGGGGAGTGACTATGGTGGTGTGGGGACAGCGTCCAGAGCCGGAGCCACCACTGTGGACAGATGCCCACCCAGCACCCTCCCTAGACTTTTGGTGGTGCGTTCGGAGTACTCACCTTGAGGGGGGGGTTATGTCACGTTCCTGACCTATTTTATGTTATTTTGATTATGTTTAGTTGGTCAGGGCGTGAGTTGGGGTGGGCATTGTATGTTGTGTGTGTTTTGGTTAGTCTATGGGTGTTGTATGTGTATGGGATAGAGTATTGTTAGGTTGTCTAGTTATGTCTATAGGCTGCCTAGATTGGGTCTCAATCAGAGACAGCTGTCATTCATTTGTCTCTGATTGGGAGCCATATTTAAGGTAGCCATAGGCAGTAGGCTTTTGTGGGTAGTTGTCTTGTTTAACGTTTTGTTGCTTGTCTGGGCACTTCGTTATTTAGCTTCACGATCATTTGTTGTTTTGTTTGTTTGTAATAGTGTTTTCGTTTCATGTTCATCTTCATTCGTTTAATTAAAAGAAGATGGCTTATTTTCCTCATGTCTGCGTTTTGGTCCGTCTCTCCTCCACACGATCGTGACAGTTTGTCAACATATTTTCATAAATCCACTCTACAAAAAGTGTATCTTACATTTACATTTACATTTAAGTCTTTTACCAGACGCTCTTATCCAGAGCGACTTACAAGTTGGTACATTCACCTTATGATATCCAGTGGAACAACCACTTTACAATAGTGCATCTAACTCTTTTAAGGAGGGGGCCCCCCTAAGGGGGGGGGGTTAGAAGGATTACTTTATCCTATCCTAGGTATTCTCTTAAAGAGGTGGGGATCTTCGCTTATATTTAGCCAATATTGATCAGAGTTACCTTGTCCTATGGATATCTACACAGTTATAATTGGCACGGTGATGTAAGCCTACACGAAACACAGACCTTATTTTAAGTGAATCTAAAAAATATCCTATGGAATAAATGAAGGAACCGCTTTTCAGATTTTGCTAGGAGGTGTCATGGGAATTATGACTCGCACTTTGGTTGTCAATTCTTACCATGCCCTTATTAAAATAGGATTTCCTGCATATAGAAATTAAAGTTTTTGTTTTCAACATTCATCACAGGTACTTAAACTCTATTTTTATTCAAACAGTTGAGAGTATTTGTCTCCTAAGCAGACTCTTCAGTATCATTGTCACTTCAGAGCTGTGTGGGTGTGTGTGTATTTATGTATTATATTAAGTTAAAATAAAAGTGTTCATTGTTCATTCAGTATTGTTGCAATTGTCATTATTACAAAAATGTGTGTGTGTGTATGAAAATATATATATATTATTTTTTTATTTTATAAAATCGACCGATTAATCGGTATCGGCTTTTTTTGTCCTCCAATAATCGGTATCGGTATCGGCATTGAAAAATCATAATCGGTCGACCTCTAGTCCAAACCCTGGTTGAGTATTATTTTTGCAGGACAGCATTACGATAGCGAGAGAACCTTTTACTACACCATTATCTCTGCAAAAAGATGTCTGTCAATTTGTTTGTCTGTCTTTGTTGTGGTGAGTCTGCCAGAGCACAAACACGGGAACAGCCTGTCAAATTGTGGACTTTCCATACTTTATTGTAGGAACAATAAAGCAACATATCCTATCTCTACAGATGTGCCTTGATGGTTCTCTTCATAACACCATTAAGTGAGTGGAATTGCACTGGAGAGGCTGACGTTTTAGATGCTCCAAACCAAATGTGCTATTTTGTTAGTTTTTTACATAATGTTGCTGCTACCTCTTATGACCAAAAATAACTTCTGGACATCAGAACAGCGATTGCTCACCTCGAACTGGAAGAAGCTTTTTCCTTTAACGAGTCCAACGAGTCTGACCCAAGGATACTGTTTACTGCTTTCTCGGGAACAGGCACAAATCCCCGACATTTGCGTGAAGAAAAGACAGAAAAAAAGGGGGCGGAGGTCAGGCTGCCTTCTGAGAATTTGTAGGCAAGCGGGTCATCTCCCACTGCCATCCATTCTATTGCCCAACGTGCTATCATTGTAAATTATCCTACCAACGGGACATTAAAAACTGTAATATCTTATGTTTCACTGAGTCGTGGCTGAACGACAACACGGATAATATAGAGCTGGTGGGATTTTCCATGCACCGGCAGGACAGAGAAGCTACGTCTGGTAAGAAGAGGGGTCGGGTGTGTGTCTATTGGTCAATAACAGCTGGTGCGCAATGTCTAATATTAAAAAAGTCTTGAGGTATTGCTCGCCTAAAGTAGAGTACCTTATGATAAGCTGTAGACCACACTATCTACCAAAAGAGTTCTCATCTATATTATTCATGGCTGTCTATTTACCACCACAAACCGATGCTGGCACTAAGACCGCACTCAACCAACTCTATAAGTTCATAAGCAAACAAGAAAATGCTCATCCAGAAGCGGATGCAGGCATCCTTAAATCCGTTTTACCTCATTTCTACCAGCATGTCACATGTGCAACCAGAGGGAAAAAAAGTCTACACCACCTCACCTCCACACACAGAGATGCATACAAAGCTCTCCCCTGCCCTTCATTTCGCAAATCTGACCATAATTCTATCCTCCTAATTCCTGCTTACAAGAAAAAACTAAAGCAGGAAGTACCAGTGACTTGCTCAATACGGAATTGGTCACATAACGTGGATGTTACGCTACAGGACTGTTTTGCTAGCACAGACTGGAATATCTTCCGGGATTCATCCAATGGCATTGAGGAGTATACCACCTCAGTCATCGGCTTCATCAATAAGTGCATCGACGACGTCGTCCCCACAGTGCCCATACATACATATCCCAACCAGAAGCCATGGATTACAGGCAACATCCGCATCGAGCTAAAGGCTAGAGCTGCCGCTTTCAATGAGCGGGACACTAACGGACGCTTATAAAAAATCCTGCTATGCCCTCAGACGAACCATCAAACAAGCAAAGCGTCAATACAGTATTAAGATTGAATCCTACTACCCTGGCTCTGACGCTCGTCGGATGTGGCAGGGCTTGAAAACTATTACGGACTACAAAGGGAAACCCAGACACGAGCTGCCCAGTGACGAGAGTCTACCAGACGAGCGAAATGCCTTTTGTGCTCGCTTCGAGGCAAGCAACACTGAAACATGCACGAGAGCACCAGCTGTTCTGGACGACTATGTGATAATGCTCTCGGTAGCCGATGTGGTACAAGACCTTTAAACAGGTCAACATTCACAAAGCCGTAGGGCCAGATGGATTACCAGGACGTGTACTCAAAGCATGCGTGGACCAACTGGCAAGTGTCTTCACTGACATTTTCAACCTCTCCCTGACCAAGTCTGTAATACCTACAGGTTTCAAGCAGACCACCATTGTCCCTGTGCCCAAGGAAGCAAAGCTAACCTGCCTAAATGATTACCGCCCCGTAGCACCCTCGTCGGTAGCCATGAAGTGCTTTGAAAGGATGGTCATGGTTCACATCAACAGCATCCTCCTGGATACCCTAGACCCACTCCAATTCGCATACCATCCCAACAGATCCACAGATGACGCAATCTCAATCGCACTCCACACTGCCCTTTTCCACCTGGACAAAAGGAACACCTATGTGAGAATGCTGTTCATTGATTGCAGCTCAGCGTTCAACACCATAGTGCACACGAAGTTCATCACTAAGCTAAGGACCCTGGGACTATACACCTCCCTCTGCAACTGGATCCTGGACTTCCTGACAGGCCACCCCCAGGTGGTAAGGGTAGGCAACAACATGTCTGCCACGCTGATCCTGCCATGCCCCTCAGGGGTGTGTACTTGGGCCCCTCCTGTACTCCCTGTTCACCCAGGACTACGTGGCCAAGCACGACTCCAACACCATCATTAAGTTTGCTGATGACACAACAGTGGTAGGCCTGATCACCGACAATGATGAGACAGCCTATAGGGGGAGGTCACAGACCTGGCAGTGTGGTGCCAGGACAACAACCTCTCCCTCAATGTGAGCAAGACAAAGGAGCTGATTGTGGACTACAGAAAAAGGCGGGCCAAACAGGCCCTCATTAACATTGATGGGGCTGTAGTGGAACTGCTCGGCATCTGACTGTAAGGGGCTACAGAGGGTAGTGCGTACTGCCCAGTACATCACTGGGGCCAAGCTTCCTGCCATCCAGGACCTATATACCAAGTCATAAACTGTTTTCTCTGCTACCGCTTGTCAAGGTACCGGAGTGCCAAGTCTAGGACCAAAAGGCTCCTTAACAGCTTCTACCCCCAAGTCATAAGACTGCTGAACAATTAATCAAATGGCCACCAGGCTATTTACATTGATACCACCCCTTCCTCCATTTGTTTTGTACACTGCTGCTACTCACTGTTTATTATCTATGCATAGTCACTTCACCCCTACCTACATTTAAAAATTACCTCGACTAACCTGTACCCCCGCACACTGACTCGGTACCCGTACCCCCTGTATATAGCCTCGTTATTGTTATTTTATTGTGTTAATTTTTATTATTTTTTACTTTAGTTTATTTGGTAAATATTCTTTCTTGAAATGCACTGTTGGTTAAGGGCTTGTAAGTAAGCATTTCATGGTAAGGTCTACACTTCTTGTATTTGGCACATGTGACAAATAAAATGTGATTTGATTTGAAATGGAGGGAAATGATGCCATTGGTTGTGAGAGGCATTTTGTGTTCTGCAGACTCATGAATGCTATCTTGTTAATCAAGGCAGACCTAGAGAGATGAGGACCATTTGTAATTTAAAAACATGCTTTCTTCACTCTCACCTGCCAGAGTAAGAAGTATTGTCCTACAAATGTCATCAGTGGGGGCATGTCGTTTATACTCTGTTGTGTAGCCTATAGCGTGCCAATGTCTTCAGCTTCCTGAAAGAAAATGTTGCAAAAGGACAGGTGCACTGCTTAGATAATGATCAGGCCGAGTCTGAATCACTGGCCTGACCTATGGCATAGTTAGAGTCCCATTAATATGCATGGGGCCTCCTGTTTGTGTGCTGCTCTGTGTGAGCCAGGCCTGACTGGTGGACATTGTTTTGCTCCCGAAGTTGACAATGTTGTTTTGGCAGCAGAGAGGGTCCCCATGCTCAACCCCCCTCCACAGGGAAGACTCATTATTACATCATTCAACACTGATCCACTGTTAATAGTTCATGACACTGACAGTGGTTTACTCCACTTTTTACTTCCAAGTTCTTTACACTCACATGTTTGTGTTTTCCAGACAAACAGAATGTACGGCAAGGTTTTTTCATTAAAATGGGGCTTAGGTGGAGGGCGTGGCAAGGGCGTGGCCCATGGTGCGGATGCTAACCAAACATTTTAGAGGCCATCCTGTTGGCTGACAAAATGCAGCTGTTTTAAAGCAAATTTCCCAAAATTCTACACATTTTGCCATGAGACAGAGAAAAGAATTAGCATTTTTAAAGCACATTTCCTGCTATTCCACACAACTTGCCATGGCTTATGCTATTTGGGCGACATTATAACAACATTAATGGAGGCCCCATGCAATGATCAAAATTGGAAAATGTAAGATTATCCCTGACTGCCTAGCTTTTTATTTTGGTGATTGTTGGTCCTCAAAGATGATGTCATGTAAAAAACATACAGCACCAGTCAAAAGTTTGGACACACCTACTCATTCAAGGGTTTTTCTTTATTTTACTATTTTCTATATTGAAGAATAATAGGGAAGACATCAAAACTATGAAATAACATATATGGAATCATGTAGTAACCAAAGAAGTGTTAAAAAAAATCTAAATGTATTTTAGATTTTAGATTCTTCAAAGTAGCCACCCTTTGCCTTGATGACAGCTTTGCACACTCTTGGCATTCTCTCAACCAGTTTCACCTGGAATGCTTTTCCAACAGTCTTGAAGGAGTTCCCACATATGCTGAGCACTTGATTTCTTTGCAGAAATTCGACCTGATTCACTCAGTCTCCTCTGAACAGTTGATGTTGAGATGTGTCTGTTACTTGAACTCTGTGAAGCATTTATTTGGGCTGCAATCTGAGGTGCAGTTAACTCTAATGAACTTATTCTCTGCAGCCGAGGGAAATCTGGATCTTCCTTTCCTGTGGCGTTCCTCATTGCGACTGCACTTGAAGAACCTTTCAAAGTTCATGTCTTAAAGTAATAATTGACTGTCATTTCTCTTTGCTTATTTGAACTGTTCTTGCCATAATATGGACTTGTTTTTTTACCAAATAGGGCTATCTTCTGTATACCCACCCCTACCTTATCACAACACAACTGATTGGCTCAAACGCATTAAGAAGGAAAGAAATTCCACAATTAAATTTTAACAAGGCTCAACTGTTCATTGAAATACATTCTAGGTGACTACCTCATGAAGCTGGTTGAGAGAATGCCGAGAGTGTTATCTTTTCTACATACTTTGTCTGTTTTAGTCCTTTAATTTTACACTGAAAAAGTTTTGCCCCCGAATATATATATATATATATATATATATATATATATATATATATATATATATATATATATATACAAGATATATTTGAAATGATACAATGACTATCAGGTTAAACGGCAGACTGCTCGCTTTCATTTTTCAATTTTTCCATCCATATCAGGTGAACCGTTTAGAAATTACAGCACGTTTTGTACATAGTCCCCCCATTTTAGGGGACCAAAAGTTTTGGGACAAATTCATTTGTAAGTGTATCCAAGCAGTAAAAAGTTAAGTATTTGGTCCCATATTCATAGCACGCAATGACTACATCAAGTTTGTTAGTCCAAATTTGTTGGATGCATTTGCTGTTTGTTTTGGTTGTGTTTCAGATTATTTTGTGCCCAATAGAAATGAATGGAAAAAATGTCTTGTGTTGTTTTATTGTAAATAAGAATAGAATATGTTTCTAAACACTTCTACAGCAATGTGGATGCTACCATGATTAATAAAGGTGAAATAAATAAAAATGATTAGGGATAATCCTGAATGAATAGTGAATAATGATGAGTGAGAAAGTTACAAACACACAAATATCATACCACAAGACATGCTAACCTCTCACCATTACAATTACTGGGGAGGTTAGCATTTTGGGGGGGGTATGATATTTGTGTGTCTGTAACCTTACAATTCTATCAGGATTATCCGTAATCATGGTAGCATGCACATTAATGTAGAAGTGTTTAGAAACATATTATATTCTTATTTCTATGCAGAAAAAAACAAGCCTGTACAGTACATGGCAAGTAACTGTGTAACTGCCCATACTTACACAATTATAATCTCAGAGTTGCCCTGGAGTAATGGCCATGTTATGTGTGCTGCTATCTGTTCCTTTGACATTGCATTGATATGCCAAGCTGAGTGGGTTATCTGTGCCAGGTGTGGTGACAGTCGGGTGAACACCAGTCATGTGTGTTCTGGTGGCCCAGTTTGTTACTGGCTTTACTTGTGTCGACAGGGGTGGTCAATATGGACAAATAGGAGGCAGGGAGACTGGGGGGTTATGGAGGGAGGGGGGTGTTTAAGGTCACAGACTTGGCTTCAGGACTGAATGAGGATGTCTGTGGGTGGGTTGTGGGGCAGCGGGGTGAAGAGATGACACATGAAGACAGTCTTTGTCAGTCACAGTCCCTCTTTCTCTTCTTCCCACCTTCAGGGGCTGCAAGGGGAAAATGACTAAGCTGCAGTTCCAGTAACTGTACCAGTTAACCAGATTCCCAGGAACACTCGTAGGAGTTCTGGCACAATCACCTAACTAATCTATGACATTAGAAAATTGGCCTGAGATGGCTTGGATGACCAGTGATGTTTGACTAAATGTGTAATATACAGTTTCACTGGAGATGCCTTTTATGGTAAATGCTTAGGCTACGGGTGCCGCTAGCGGCACTCCTCCCACATTCCATTGAAAAGGCAGAGCGGCAAATTCAAAAAAAAATATGAAATATTTAACTTTCACACATTAACAAGTCCAATACAGCATTTGAAAGATAAACATCTTGTCAATCCAGCCAACATGTCCGATTTTTTAAATGTTTTACAGAGAAAACACCACATATATTTATGTTAGGTCACCACCAAATAAAAAAAGACAGACAGACATTTTTCACAGCACAAGTAGGCTGCATTTAGCATGCACAAGCCAACCTAACTAACCTAGAACCAACCTAAATAACCTAGAAAAAACTACCTCAGATGACAGTCCTATAACATGTTACACAATAAATCTATGTTTTGTTAAAAAAAATTGCATATTTTAGCTATAAATCAGTTTTACATTACTGCTACCATCATAGCTACAGTCAGAAATGCACGGGAGTTAGCCAGAGTAAATACAGACACCAACTACCTAATTAACATCTATAATCATTTCACATATATGGTGGATAGCTAATGAAGACATATCTTGTGAATACAGACAATATTTCCGATTGTTGAAGTGTTTTACAGCGAAAACACCACATATATTTATGTTAGTTCACCACCAAATCAAAAGACAGACAGACAGTTTTTCACAGCAACGGTAGCATGCAAGTGCTAACCTAACTACCTAGACCAACCTAGAACCAACCTAAATAACCTAGAAAAAACTCCTCAGATGAAGTCCTATAACATGTTACACAAAATCTTGTTTGTTTCGAAATGTGCATATTTTAGCTATAAATCAGTTTTACATTACTGCTACCATCATAGCACCATCACAGCTACAGTCAGAAATCGCACGGCAGTAGCCAGAGAAAATACAGACACCAACGTCAACTACTATTACACATATAAATTTCAGAACAAATATATGGTGGATAGCTAATGAAAGAATAAGATCTTGTGAACAGAGCCAATATTTCCGATTTTTGAAGTGTTTACAGCGAAAACAATATATCTGTTATACTTAGCTTACTACATAGCTAGCACACACAGCATTGCTGTCTAGTAAACGGTAGCTAGAGCAGTTCAGCAGATATTATGAAAAAGCATCCCAAATGGGTCCTTATCTTTGTGGATCTTCCATCAGAATGTTTCCAAGGGGTCTTTTGTTTCAGAACCGACTTTATTTGGACTCCATACACGACGATTCTCAGATTAGCAAGCAACATTAGCTAGCATTGCTAGCTCTTCGTTCTTGAACACATTTTTGCGTCGCATCACGTACTAAAGTCCAGAATAAATTTCAATAATATATTAATTATAATTGAAAACATACTTTAAAATGATATTGTGACATGTATCAAAGAAAATCGCAGCCAGAGATCATATTCACCTTTAAAAAGGTTCTTCAATGAGCCGAGTACAGGTCAGACTTCGCCCCAGAAATAATAAAAGTGCGCACGTCTCAGTCAAAGACGTTGTGTTCAGTCCTGGTCGAGATAATCAACTGATTTTTCTCTACTTCCGCTTTAACACAGGCGAAGGCGTATGACGTGTTTCTACAGTCATAGTGACATGCCCTTTTTAGACAAGCTCCTGAAGAGAGAGTTCGATTTTGGAAATCTCAGTTCCGGTTAGGAAATGGTCTGTAAAAGGAGTTTCTGTTTCACTTAGAGAATATTAAAACGTTTTTAGAACTAGAGACTGTTTTCTATCAATAGTAATATTATATGCATATTGTACGAGCAAGAATTGAGTACGAGGCCGTTAAAAAATCATACGATTTTCTCCTAAAGTGAAACACAGCACCCCTTGTCCTCAACAGGTTAAATTAGTTGTGTTTTCAGAATAAGAGCAAATTGTGGCTACGGCTAGCATTCCTTAATGCTGAGACTCAATGAGGCAGGAGATGAACTCAGTGTTGTCAGAGATTAACCAATGTTTTTGTTTCTGGTGCACATGAGTATGAGTCAGAGTAGAGAGTCAGAATACCATTGACTCATATATGACTTGTGATGGTGTTTGGAGGGTAAGCATGCTGGGTACTATGAGTATTGCCATTTCATGTATTTTCAGACATCAAACATTAGGCTAGTATCTAGCACAAGAACCACAACACTTTGGCCTGGAATGATTTGTCAAGGATGAGCTTGGCAATATGGCATTTGCAACACATGTTTGCATTTAGATGTAGCAGCTAAAAGGTTTTTTTTGATGTGGAGTGGAGCCATTATTCAGTAACCATGTGGGTTCCTGTCTGGAGATGACCATGGAGCAACCTCAGCTCTGAGTATTTACTACAGTGCACAACATCTCACTGACGTTGAAAATAAGAGACTACATACACATCTATTAAAATATATCATTAAATGTCTGACACTTTTTAGCAATGTGTGACAGTGTGTACTGGTTAATAATGTTGACTGAATATGAGCATCTAAATGTAGACAGAGCTGGTGTTCAATACAGGGAGACGGAGATCTGTTGGAGACACGGGCCTAAGTGAATGAGTGTAATTTCACCAGTGGGCTGCTTTTGTGTGTGGCTGGAACTTCGGCCATGGCAAGGAGGAGAAGAGTCTCGTGTCGGCAGGTGCATGCCACCAAATTACCGCCTGCAATTTGCATTTTTCCTCTGCTAAGAAGCATGCCATTATCATATCAAAGGGACCTCGCAGCAACGTCTAGCTTGGAGAGATGTGGAAAAGCTTCAATTTGAGCAATTAATGCAAGATGAAGACACTTGTCACGCGTCCCAGTTTTTTGCTGCATCCAACCACGTTGTCCCTGGCCCGGGAAGATGAGGCACCTTTTTAGGAAAGGAGAACACACACACACACACACACACACACACACACACACACACACACACACACACACACACACACACACACACACACACACACACTCACACAGAGAGAGAGAACTCTCCTGTGATAATTTGACAAACACAGGGGGAAGAAGGTCATTATGTCTTTTCCCCTTTAATTCTCCTGAGGTCTTTTTGACATTTAAGTTGTGGATTACATTGAAGATAGAGCACTGTTACCGTATTATACAGTATTTGATTGAATGTATTTCGGCATTGTACTGGCTTAATGAAGACGTATTACTGCTCAGTTACTTCTCTTGTACTGGACTATAATGCATTAGTGTTGTGATCTTATTATTGGAGCTTTGGACATTTATCATCTACCCTTTACAGTACATCATACCACACTGAATAGCCGTTGAGTGAATCCCTTTGCTTAAATGCCGACTTCAACATCCTAAGCCACTCTGGTACTATTTGGCAGCCATTAAATCCAAAGTAGAGTTCAATCAGGCCCATAATTGTACATATTTTTCCTGTTAGAGAAATGGTCTATCATTTAGCTTTTGGGGAAATCTTTTTTTCCCTTCTTTCTTTTTTATATCCCGAATTGTTCTGAAGCACTCTACATTTTCTTTGGGTCTAGCACTTACAAGACAGTATTAGTCACAGCTGTTCTCTACGATTTCCATCCCTTCCTAGGCCCGGCATCTCTGCCAAGTGTCTATGAGTGGCTCTCTCCTATTCACTCAGCCTCCTGCCGGATTGCTTCCTCATCTCTAGGATAGTCAGGTGTCCCTTACCAGCTTTGAATAGAATTTGATGGGAGTATTTTGTTTGGATTCCTTGGCAGAGCTCCTCGTTCAGGATAATATGTCTGGGTAATAAATGGCTCCATGTTACACTGCATTAAAGTTTAGTGAAGAATAAGAATATCATGTAATATTATGAAGCTATAATATTACTTTTCACCCGCAATACGATTTGACCTTTTCTTATGGATAACATAGAACATCCCTTGAGTCAATGGACATAGCGAGTCTTAAGCTCAAGATTTCGTTTTATTTACTTGGCTACAGCTTAGAATAAAGCATTGTTGAGTTCAAAACAGTAAAAGTGCTAACATGCTCCAAATAACATGCCTAAATTACCTCAAAGTAACTTCAAACCATATTCATCATATTAGTTATATACAGTATTTGATATACAGTACATCAGTTTTCTATAATCAGTCGTGTTATGCTGAGGGCCTAATACTATAATACTGAAAAGCAAAACTATGGTGTGACTAACCGCTAATGCTAAGATGACTTCTATATAAGGGATACAGACACCATCCTCTACTAAATAGATAAAGACTCCACCATGTCATACTGTACATTGTTCGTACTGACAAGGAAGAGCAGTTTCGCCTGCATACTAATTAGCCAGCTGTGTGTATTTTTGCAGTAGCTCAGAGCATGCAGTCTTCGAGCTCTACCTGAAACTAGTCAAGTTGGTCTGCTCATTGTAGCCTCTTATACAGTAAATGCCATTTACTTAACTTACCCACATGATGCTTCCTTCTCAACTTTTGCACATGGCAACACCCTCTTCTTCCTACCAACCTTATCTTTAATTCTTATGCAGCTTTCTCCTCTTCCCTTCCTGTGAGTTCCCCCAGATCCTTGATGTTTGTGACAGGCCATGATAGGAGAATGCTCTTATCGCAGTGGGGTTCGGAGGCCTTGCTAAATTGAAAATAGCAAATGAAATCCGCTGGGTTTAAATTCATCAGCTATTATGTCAGATGACCTTTGGCAGCTGCTGATAAAAATGAGCGAATGTTAGCTCTGATCCAATTTTCGACACTATCCGTTCCTTTCACTTCATTCACAGTCAGACAGCAGACCCACTGGAAGTGGAAATGATAGGGTTTCAAGAGAGCACCATTGTGTTGCAGATTAAGATTTTTTCTCCCTTTTGCTGAGGTCGTCCTTATGGTCCCCTGTCTGGTATTTTACCATTGTCCAATCATTTTCAATATCTGCTTCAGAGGACATGTAAGCCATCCATACAGATAAACACTTTCAGGGGGAAATGTTGGACTTAATGGTTTTGCTTCAAAGGTACCTCGGGTCACTGTGTACCAATATTGACTGGCACATGTTAGTTCAATCTGACATACTCCAGGACTCTGACAGGCCACTCTTCTTTCCCAGAGTTGTGGAGCTGTTCTTGCATCATTACCAGCTTTGGGAGGATGTAATCTCCACATTTATATTGAAAAATCCATTATTCTGTAATTACACTGTTTTTGCAGCAATGGGTTGTAACCGCAGGTTAGCTAAGGCTATAAGGTAATGGGTAGGGCTGTTTATCTTTTTTTTTACAGCAAGTCCATGTTAACTATAGTCCACCAGGGAAGAAAGATATGAGGGTATGTTTAGCTATTAATTGGAAAATGGATTATGAGCCCGATAGATAGGATTATCAAGGCTGCTATTGGTCAGTACATGTAAATGTTGAGCAAAATGCATTTTCTATTACTTCAACAACAGGGATCTTCAAAGAAAGCCAACCAAATTGAAAAATCCTTAAAGATGACATTTCTAGAGCCTAACTCAAAATCATTAAAGTTGTTCTGGATGTCACCTGGTCTGAGTATTACCTGAGCGTTGGCCAGAGATGGACAGGGCTTATCATTAACACAGTCCCAGTCAGCTAAGTGATGCAGGGATAGGAGCTGATTCTCCCTGGCTTCATTGAATGCTTTGATTAAATATGTCACAATGAGAAGTCCCTGTAGAGATGGTGGGGGTGGGGGGACCAGCACAGCTGGGGAGGAAAGCAGGCTGAACCTTATGCAGTTATGCATTCCTCACACATGTAAATATGGAGTACTTTCAAGTGAGATTGATCATACATACAGTGCCTTCAGAAAGTATTCACACCTCTTGACTTTTTACACATTTTGCTGTGTTACAGCCTGAATTTTAAATTAATTAAATTCAGATTTGTTTTGTCACTAGCCTACACACAATACCTCATGTCAAAGTGGAATTATGTTTTTCGAAATTTTTACAAATGAATTAATAAGAGAAAACTGAGGATGGATCAACAACATTGTAGTTACTCCACAATACTAACTTAATTGACAGAGTGAAAAGAAGGAAGCCTGTACAGAATACAAATATTCCAAAACATGCATCCTGTTTGCAACAAGGCAGTAAAGTAATACTGCGAAAAATGGGGCAAAGCAATTAACCGTTTGTACTGAATATAAAGTGTTGTGTTTGGGATAAATCCAAAACAACACATGACTGAGTACCATTCTCCATATTTTCAAGCATTGTGGTGGCTGCATCATGCTATGTGTATGCTTGTAATCCGAATGGAGCTATGCATAGGCAACATCCCAGAGGAAAACCTGGTTCAATCTGCTTTCCACCAGACATTGGGAGATGTATTCAACATTCAGCAGGATAATAACCTAAAACACAAGGCCTAATCTACACTGGAGTTTCTTACCAATAAGACAGTGAATGTTCCGGAGTAGCCGAGTTACAGTTTTGACTTAAATCTATTTGAAAATCTATGGCAAGACCTGAAAATGGTTGTCTAGCAATGGCTAACAACCAATTTGACAGAGCTTGAAGAATTCTGAAAAGAATAATGGGCAAATGTTGCACAATCCATTTGTGGAAAGCTCTTAGAGATTTACCCAGATAGACTCACAGCTGTAATCGCTGCCAAATGTATTTCTGCAAAGTGTTAATTTAGGGGTGTGAATACTTATGCAAATTACTTATTTCTGTTTTTCTTTTCCACAAAATTTGCAACAATTTCTAAAAACATGTTTTTTTCCCGCTTTGTCATTGTGGGGTATTGTGTGTAGATGGGTGAGAAAAAAAGTATATTCAATCCATTTTGAATTCAGGCTGTAACACAACAAAATGTGGAATAAGACAAGGGGTATGAATACTTTCTGGAGGCAGTGTAGATAGTGCATATAGGAAATTCTGATGGCTTGATAAAGGGACTATTTACAGTGAAGAAATTGGTCTTTCAATATCATGTCACGGAAAAAGTCACACTATGTTAAATATATTTTATGGAAATTGTAATATTTTTCTTACCAATGTGTTTAGTTATGTTTTATACTTTCTTATGAGATGGGCGGTCTTAAATATGCAATATGAGTGATATATTACAGTTTTTTCTATTTATTTGAAGCATGTCTCTCAGCTTGCATTGCACCTGTCACAGGTGCTAATCATTAATCAGTTATTACCGCAGCTTATTTGGCGGATGACAAGTTGCAATTTCCCATCTGATTCTGAGTCTTTTGTCAGGTGGGAATTACAGCAAAGCGCATATGACAAAACACATCACCCCTCCTTTTTCCCTCTGGTTCCTGGCTTCTCCTGCTCTTTCCCCTTTCTCCCTCTCCAGGTTTCTACAAACAATATCTGGGACTCTGAAGTAATAAGGCGGAATGTATAATTAATTACCCAGCTTGCTCTAATTAGGGATGAATAAGTTGTGTCCCTCTCATCATCACAAATGTGGTGATGGGTAATACCAGTTTATGCTATATTAACTGCAAATATGCAATCCTTCTGAGAGCACTTTCCTTGATGAATTTGATGAATATGACAATAATTAGCAGAGACAGATGAGAGCTAAATTACTACTGACAATGTAATGCTATCCTGCTCGAGGGCTTGGGAACATGGCAGGCTAACATGGCAGGGACCAGGCCCCATTTCTAATTAATAGTTTTTTTTGCCAGTGAAAAAAAGGATGGTAATTGTTTTCGTCAAAGACTGTGGGGAGCTATCAGGGTAATAAAGTTAATTAGCAGAACAAACAACCTTTCACTGCCTTACCGGGATGGGAAAAGTGTCATTCAGGCTGTGGAAAGATATGACTAGATTTGATGATAGGAAAAGGAAATGTTACACTGGAGGAAAACAGAAAAAAATCAATTATTCAATTTTCTTTCTCTCCATGGTACCCTGTATAGGAGGGGGGAAAAACATTATTTTCAATTGAATGAGAATTGCGTTTGTCCACCCCACCCCTCTGCTATCTTTTCTGCTCATTTAGAAGCTTGTTTATTTTGTGTCGTTCCTCAAGAGCAGCACAGCCGTTGTTGCTGATGGTGGTTGCTATCTCTCACGGTTTTGGTTGGCTTCATCCACAAATTTGTCAAAAGCAATTTGACTTCCATCACTTCTGTAATGATCAGAAAAATAGCAATGTTGTAATGCAGAAGCAATCACAAAGCTGCATTAGACAATGATGTGAATTATTTTAGCCTGAAATGCAGAGGGAGATAGTAAAACAACCTGACATTTGGCTTTGTGGTGATGCTCTGTGGCAGCTCAGGTAATGAAACTGTGTACACAACAAGCGTTGAACAGGGAGCCGTGTCTGAGGCTATGCACCGTAGGATATCTCAACCTGATTGGGTATGTGTTTCTCTCTGGGTGAGTGAAGTAAACACAGCACACCTCCACAGCAGCATGGTTTTACTGTCATGTTTAATTTCCCAGATACTATAATACATGATTTGATGTGCAGGGAAGTGTTTGTACACAAGGTGGTGGTAGCTACACTATTCTTCTTCTCTAATTGGAAACTATGAATACTAAAGCAAATTAAGATTAGTTGAGTAGCTCTGCATTTTATGTTGTATTACTTGCTAAATATATGCAATTATAACTTAGCGTACTACCAACTGGACTGGAAATTTGCAAAGAGAACTATGGAATACAAAATATATTGACACTGGTGTTTCTAATACTCCTTTGTGAAAGTTGTGACATTTATTTGGCAGAAATTATATATTTTGTCACCACAGATTTTGATTCAAATGTTTTTATCAGGTAGATATAAATAAACACATTGTTTGTTTACTTTCCAGATAGGATTCTGTATTTTTATAGAGCACTCACCAAGGTACTTTTATAACCACAAGCCTGTGTGCTGCTGAGTGTTGAGGACATGTGATAAAACTGGGTGTGTTTGGTTGCCAGGTATCACTGGGTTGTTTTGTCCTGATGTGATGTGCTGTTAGCCAGCGCTCACCTGGGACCAGTGATAGCTTATCAAAGCCTGAGCAGTCCCTCTCCAACACGCACAGATAATAGAGCCTTTCAGCTCAATGGAGTGGCAGAGGGGGAACCATGGGAACCACTGGTCACCTGACAGTTGGATGGACAGCTTGACGGCTCCTCCTGGGGCATCATGGGAAATGGCTGTCAGCTGACGTCCCCGCTCCGCTGCCCGCTGAGATAACCTTCAGTGTGACAGGAAAAACCAAGATAGTGTTTTGGTGGAGTGGTTTTACTGGTGAGTGTCCCCCACTCAAACCAGTCAGAGCTGCAAAGCGTGTGATTGATCCTCATTAGGATAATCAATAATCAGATTGATTATTTAAGAACACTGTAAGCAGATCCCATGTTCTCATGGCCACATCTGTTGTCCTCAATCATTCTGACCTGGTCAAGAATGGCTTGTCTCTCCTTTCTCAACAGTTGGTATCTGTTTGGTTTTGATTGCAATAACGTGGTTTTGTCAAGGTTAAAGTATAGCTCTAACTTCATTAATTAATTTTGTTTAATTTCAGACATATAGAGGTGTCTGTAACAATTAGCTCTCACAGCCTCACTTCAGAATTAGACATTCATACATGTTTCTCAAATGTCAAATTTCAAAGTTGTTGCAAACGTCAAATTTCGATGTGTTTAAGGTTAAATTTAGACATTAACTCCGAAATCTTAAGGTTAGTCATTAACTCTGAATGGTTAAGGTAAGGGTTAAGGTTTGGGATAGGCTTAAAACAAGGAGCCACAAACCCCTGTGTTGTTTTCACTTGATTGCCTCTGTGATGGGAGCTGCGCTTTGATCAGATGGCTGTGTGTGTTTGCTACAATCAGCCATATTGTACATGTCTAACCTTGGTGTAACTTGTCAGACACTGGGATCCGGGAGCCATGGTCCGTGGAGCTCGGTCATCTCATAGTCACAATATCATGCCTCTGTGACATGATGACATGAGAGAGGGGCTTTGAAGTGAACCCACTCCTGTCTGATTCATGTGAGATGTGAGCTGACAGAACACCTTTGGATTCCTCCACACTATGATGCTCCCTTGTTTTACACATCACTAATTGAAAGAATGAATGAGTGTGGACTGAGATCTGGGCAGGTCAATGGGGGCTGGTTGTTATCCTCAGGGTTTTAGGCAGTGTACTTCACCATATACAGTGGGGAGAACAAGTATTTGATACACTGCCGATTTTGCAGGTTTTCCTACTTACAAAGCATGTAGAGGTCTGTCATTTTTATCATAGGTACACTTCAACTGTGAGAGACGGAATCTAAAACAAAAATCCAGAAAATCACATTGTATGATTTTTAAGTAATTCATTTGCATTTTATTGCATGACATAAGTATTTGATCACCTACCAACCAGTAAGAATTCCGGCTCTCACAGACCTGTTAGTTTTTCTTTAAGAAGCCCTCCTGTTCTCCACTCATTACCTGTATTAACTGCACCTGTTTGAACTCGTTACCTGTATAAAAGACACCTGTCCACACACTCAATCAAACAGACTCCAACCTCTCCACAATGGCCAAGACCAGAGAGCTTGGTAGGACATCAGGGATAAATTGTAGACCTGTACAAGGCTGGGATGGGCTACAGGACAATAGGCAAGCAGCTTGGTGAGAAGGCAAACACTGTTGGCACAATTATTAGAAAATGGAAGAAGTTCAAGATGACGGTCAATCACCCTCGGTCTGGGGCTCCATGCAAGATCTCACCTCGTGGGGCATCAATGATATGAGGAATGTGAGGGATCAGCCCAGAACTACACGGCAGGACCTGGTCAATGACCTGAAGAGAGCTGGGACCACAGTCTCAAAGAAAACCATTAGTAACACACTACGCCGTCATGGATTAAAATCCTGCAGCGCACGCAAGGTCCCCCTGCTCAAGCCAGCGCATGTCCAGGCCCGTCTGAAGTTTGCCAAGGACCATCTGGATGATCCGAGGAGGAATGGGAGAAGGTCATGTGGTCTGATGAGACAAAAATAGAGCTTTTTGCTCTAAACTCCACTCGCCGTGTTTGGAGGAATAGAAGGATGAGTACAACCCCAAGAACACCATCCCAACCGTGAAGCATGGAGGTGGAAACATCATTCTTTGGGGATGCTTTTCTGCAAAGGGACAGGACGACTGCACCGTATTGAGGGGAGGATGGATGGGGCCATGTATCGCGAGATCTTGACCAACAACCTCCTTCCCTCAGTAAGAGCATTGAAGATGGGTCGTGGCTGGGTCTTCCAGCATGACACGACCCGAAACACACAGCCAGGGCAACTAAGGAGTGGCTCCGTAAGAAGCATCTCAAGGTCCTGGAGTGGCCTAGCCAGTCTCCAGACCTGAACCCAATAGAAAATCTTTGGAGGGAGCCGAAAGTCCGTTTGCCACGACAGCCCCGAAACCTGAAGGATCTGGAGAAGGTCTGTATGGAGGAGTGGGCCAAAATCCCTGCTGCAGTGTGTGCAAACCTGGTCAAGAACTACAGGAAACGTATGATCTCTGTAATTGCAAACTAAGGTTTCTGTACCAAATATTCAGTTCTGCTTTTCTGATGTATCAAATACTTATGTCATGCAATAAATGCAAATTAATTACTTAAAAATCTACAATGTGATTTTCTGGATTTTTGTTTTAGATTCCTTCTCTCACAGTTGAAGTGTACCTATGATAAAAATTACAGACCTCTACATGCTTTGTAAGTAGGAAAACCTGCAAAATTGTCAGTGTATCAAATACTTGTTCTCCCCACTGTACGGGTCTGCTTTTTAGCCTCTTTTTTATACAAGGATGATGATGTTCATTTGTCATGCTAACTTCTGAGGTAGAATTTGTCAAACTGGACCTGGTATTTTGAGTCAAATGAATTGGGTGATCTTGTCATTACTGTATAGCATGTAAGTTATTCTAAGCCCAGTGTGAGAGGTAGCCCTGCTCTGCTACCACCGTTTGACGTTAATGTTAATGTTTTAGTGGGTGTTAGCTGAGCTTTGTTTGACAACAAGGCTGTTAAATGTGCTAGATTCTTCAGCCCACAAAAGGTAGCGTACACATATTTTATTGTGATGCGGAATTACAGAGGCGGCGACAGCAGCAGCATATTCACTAAAAGGTGCCAACTACTTGACAATGCCTTTCAGATAGCCTACACAAAGGCCTTTCTCCCCAGCGGCCAACAATGGTTGTTCTAGGGGTTCTGGCTGTGTGCATGTGAGGCCAAACTGTCATGCAGATCTGTGGAAACGACTGTCTCCTCCCCTAAACACTGGGTCTTTGTTTTAAACATGGAGCTCGGGGGGGCGGGGGGGGGGGGGGGTTCTGCTAATTGCTTGACACTGGAAAAGATTAGGAAGTATTAGGCAGGTTAAGCAGTGATTTGCCGGGCCAGAATTTGTACTCATTTGTCGGATACAAAGACCAAACTCAAAAAATCCTCAGTATATATAATTAAGGGTGGTTTGGAATAGGAAATGGCCTTTACTACCTGGAGATTTCCAGGTAGTTACTTTATACTTATCAGCGCAATGTTAATCAATTTGGATCTAAATCTACTGTACATTACCATCAGGAGGATGTGGTATATCCTATGGTTTTATTCTGAAGTGTTGTCTATCAAACATGTATTTAACCTTGTATCAAAATATGTACTGTAATACTCCTTTGTGAAAGTTGTGACAGTATGACAACAAACAGATCACTGACCGTCTCGAATCCACCGTACCTTCTCCGCTGTGCAATCCGGTTTCCGAGCCGGTCACTGGTGCACCTCAGCGACGCTCAAGGTACTAAACGATATCATAACCGCATCGATAAAAGACAGTACTGTGCAGCCGTCTTCATCGACCCTGGCCAAGGCTTTCGACTCTGTCAATCACCATATTTTATCGCAGACTCAGTAGCCTCGGTTTTTCTAATGACTGCCTTGCCTGGTTCACCAACTACTTCGCAGACGAGTTCAGTGTGTCAAATTGGAGGGCATGTTGTCCGGTCCTCTGGCAGTCTCTATGGGGTACCACAGGGTTCAATTCTCGGGCCGACTCTTTTCTCTGTATATATCAATGATGTTGCTCTTGCTGCGGGCGATTCCCTGATCCACCTCTACGCAGACGACACCATTCTGTATACTTCTGGCCCTTCCTTGGACACTGTGCTATCTAACCTCCAAACGAGCTTCAATGCCATACAACACTCCTTCCGTGGCCTCCAACTGCTCTTAAACGCTTGTAAAACCAAATGCATGCTTTTCAACGGTCGCTGCTGCACCCGCACGCCCGACTAGCATCACCGCTGGATGGTTCCGACCTAGAATATGTGGACATCTATAAGTACCTAGGTGTCTGGCTAGACTGCAAACTCTCCTTCCAGACTCATATCAAACATCTCCAATCCTAAATCAAATCTAGAGTCGGCTTTCTATTTCGCAACAAAGCCTCCTTCACTCACGCCGCCAAACTTACCCTAGTAAAACTGACTATCCTACCGATCCTCGACTTCGGCGATGTCATCTACAAAATAGCTTCCAATACTCTACTCAGCAAACTGGATGCAGTTTATCACAGTGCCATCCGTTTTGTTACTAAAGCACCTTATACCACCCACCACTGCGACCTGTATGCTCTAGTCGGCTGGCCCTCGCTACATGTTCGTCGTCAGACCCACTGGCTCCAGGTCATCTACAAGGCTATGCTAGGTAAAGCGCCGCCTTATCTCAGTTCACTGGTCACGATGGCAACACCCACCCGTAGYACGTGCTCCAGCAGGTGTATCTCACTGATCATCCCTAAAGCCAAAACCTCATTTGGACGCCTTTCCTTCCAGTTCTCTGCTGCCTGCGACTGGAACGAATTGCAAAAATCTCTGAAGTWGGAGACTTTTATCTCCCTCAACAACTTTAAACATCTGCTATCTGAGCAGCTAACCGATCGCTGCAGCTGTACATAGTCCATCGGTATATAGCCCACSCAATTTACCTACCTCATCCCCATACTGTTTTTATTTATTTACTTTTCTGCTCTTTTGCACACCAGTATCTCTACTTGCACATGATCATCTGATGATTTATCACCCCAGTGTTAATCTGCTAAATTGTAATTATTCGCTCCTATGGCCTATTTATTGCCTACCTCCTCATGCCTTTTGCACACATTGTATATAGATTCTCTTTTTTTCCTTTTTTTTCCTACTATGTTATTGACTTGTTTATTGTTTACTCCATGTGTAACTCTGTGTTGTTGTCTGTTCACACTGCTATGCTTTATCTTGGCCAGGTCGCAGTTGCAAATGAGAACTTGTTCTCAACTAGCCTACCTGGTTAAATAAAGGTTGTCAACTCTATGTGACGAAATGTTCACTCCATAAAATCTTCACTGAAGAAAGCCTTGCGGAAAGCCTATCCAACTGACAATCTCTTGGAAAAAAATATAAACTTTTGGAACCAAGACCTAAAAAGAACTGATAATGGAACAAGATGGAGGGAGTGTTGAAACATAAATAACGAAATGACGCTTAATCCAGTATAAATGAATGTACAGAAGTTATTATACAAGAGACCAAATTCACAAATTCTGCAACACAATGGCAGAGTCATGTCTTAAGTGTAAATCAAACAATGACTCAGTAATTCATGCCTTCTGGGAGTGTCATAAAGTCCAAAAGTTATGGTCAGAGTCAGAAAGTTGGCTATCAGAAATGTTACACTTCAAAATGATCTTTATTCCGTCTCTCTGGATATTTTAAGAGGTGGCATATGGAGATGTGATGAGATACCCAACACTGGAAATTGAATGATCCTCCATCTTTAAGACAGTGGAAGAATCAAATGCTATATTATCTTAACCTTGGGGAAAAAAATTGCTACAGAAAGAAACAAAAAAAAAAGTTTTGAAGACATGTGGGCTAAAATCTTACAAGCACTAGAAACAACCAATGGCTGAAAAGATGGAGAAAAAAAGTTGATTATGAGAACAAATAAGATATGTGTTAATAGTGTGGCAACATGTAGGTCTGAGCAAGTATGATGTCATTAATGTTGGTCGAAATGTATGTACGTCAGAGTTGGTGTTTTTGACTTTATTCATCTTTCTTCTTTATGATGATGGTTGTGGAACAAGTCATCAGCCAACATCATGTCTAGTTTTGTGGATCTATGCTTCCACCATTTCACTCCCACCTTGAAACCACTCTACCACTATGTTTAATAACATAGTAACACCATGCTAATAACCCAGAGGATGCCGCTACAGGCCCCAGGCCATTAGTGGCTCATTACCACCAGGTTGTCCTCCAGGTGTGAGCACAGAAATGCTCCTCACCCCCCTCAACCCTGCTGAGAGAACAGAGTCCCCTGGCCTAGCTCACACCTTCCCCTCAGGCTTTAGTGTTGATGTTCACTCACCGGGGTGTGAAAAGGCTCACCTCCACACTGGAGCTTCTGTTTATCACTCACTCACTCACTCACACAACTGTAGCGTTTGGGGTGTATCTAGGCCTATTTACCAAAAGCCTATAGAAATCTTCTAAAACAGTGTGTAAGATATTAATTTTATTGTGTGACTGAGAGAGGACTTATCAAAGCCCAGATCTCTAGGGGGCCTGTCAAGGACCTTGCACTTAAACAATGTTAAGTATGATGCAAATCTTTGACTTAAACATTATTTGAAATCCCTGTTCCCTCCTGATGTCTAAATGTAACTGTAAGAGTAAAGAGATCTAACTGTAAAGAGTACAGTGTATATTATAACTATTCACCCCCTTGGATTTCTTCACATTTTATGTTGTCCTCGTACCAACGAACCTGCCATTTCTACTGGTAAAATGTCAATGCTCGTCAGTGACCGAGAACATGACTGTGAGCCAATCACAGAAGTGACGAGGAAAAAATAGGGAACTTTTCTTGGTGTAATCCACCCCCTTTTCATCAGAATTGTTCTGACTTAAACAATAAAACTGCATGATACATCTTTTTTTCTAGAGCAAGTCTTTACATATTTTACATCTCGCTAAGGAGTTTTGTGCTTGAAGGAGGATGTTTTTGTTAGGTTCAGTTTGAGAATGTGCACACTAACGCTAGCTTGCTAACTGAGCCAGGCAGTCATACACACTTCATATGAAAATAACGGGGTGGTAAGTGCAGCACAATGCACACAACACTAAACGCTTTACCCAGCTAGCTACAGTATCTAGCAAGATTAATAAATCATTTATTTCACTCTCCATTATCCCATACTGCCATTTTGCTTGCTAGCTAACGTTGGCTAAATGGTTAGCATTGCCATTTAGCACAACATAGATAGCTACTCCACTGACTCTGGACAGCTAACAGGCAGCTGCTTTGGAGATAAAACTGTTATGTGAACAACAAAAAGTTAACTGCTGACACTCTGGGCAGAGGTGCTAAGTACCTATCACTATCAGATTTCTCATTGTGTCTGAACCTTAAAGGTCCAATGCGGCCATTTTTTATCTCAATATTAAATCATTTCTGTGTACCAATTAATTGCCTTACTTGTTTTCAAAATACAAAAAGAAACACAAATAGCTTCTTGGCAAAGAGCAATTTCTCAAGCAAGAATTTTAATTGGACTGTCTGGGAGGGAAAACTGAAAACTAGCTATTATTGGTAGAGAGATTTGGAACTATCTTTCTTATTGGTCTATTATTAACTAATTTACAGCCAAAACTCTATCCCACCAAAACAGGCTGAAATTTCAGACGTTCTTTTCATACAACTTTTACACTAAAATGGCATTATCATCATTTTCACAATTTCACAGTATTATTCCAACCTCATAGTGTGAAAATATAAATACATTTTTGACCGCACTGGATTGAGTTTTGCACACATGGCTTGTGCAATATTTGCCCATTATTCTTTTCAACATTCTGTCAAGGTGTTGGGGATATGGCTAGACAGCCATTTTTAAGTCCTCCATAGTTTTTCCAGCAGATTTAAGTCAAAACTGTAACTTCCACTCAGGAATATTCACTGCCTTTTTGGTAAGCAAGTAGATCTGACCTTGTGTTGCAGGTTATTATCCTGCTAAATGGTGAATTCCTCCCTCAGTGTCTGTGTAAAGCAGACTGAAGTAGATTTTCCTCTTGGATTTTGCCTGTGCTTAGCTCCATCCAGTTTCTTTTCATCCTGAAAAACTCCCCAGTCTTTGTTGATGTCAAGCATACCCATACCATGATGCAGCCTCCACCATGCTTGAAAATAAGGAGGCAGTTGCTCAGTGATATGTTGTGTTGGATTCGCCCCAAACATAAGGCTTTGCATTTATGCCAAAAAGTATTCCTTTACCATATTTTTTGCAGTATTACTTTATACTTCTTTTCACTCTGTGATTTGGGAAATTATTGTGGAGTCACTGCAATGCTGTTGATCCATCCACCGTTTTCTCCCATCACAGCCATTGAACACCATACTCAGGGATGTCACCAATTGCCTCATGGTGACATCCCTGAGCAGTTTCCTTCCTGTCCTTCAGCTCAGTTCAAGACAATTCAATCAATCAAATCAATCAATCAAATGTATTTATAAATCCCTTTTTACATCAGCCGATGTCACAAAGTGCTGTACAGAAACCCAGCCTAAAACCCCAAACAGCAAGCAATGCAGATGTAGAAGCACGGTGGCTAGGAAAAGCTCCCTAGAAAGGCCAGAACCTAGGAAGAAACCTAGAGAGGAGCCAGGCTCTGAGGGGTGGCCAGTCCTCTTCTGGCTGTGCCAGGTGGAGATTATAACAGAACATGGCCAAGATGTTCAAACGTTCATAGATGACCAGCGGGGTCAGATAATAATAATCATAGTGGTTGTAGAGGGTGCAACAGGTCAGCACCTCAGGAGTAAATGTCAGTTGGCTTTTCGTAGCTGATCATTCAATTGTATCTATAATGTGTCTGGGTGGTTTAATACATCATCAACAGTATAATTATTAACTTGACCATGCTTAAAGAGAAATTCAATGTCTGATTTGTTCATGTTACCCATCTACCAATCACTGCCACTCTTTGAGGCTTTCGAAAAGCTCCCTGGTCTTTGTAGTTGAATCTGTGCTTGAAATTCAATACTTGACTGAGGGACCTTACAGATGTTGTATGTATGGAGGACAGAGGACAGGGTAGAGTCCATGTAACTTATTATGTGATTTGTTAAGCCAAATTTGACTCCTGAATTAATTTAGGCTTGCCTATACACAGGGGATGAATACTTACGCAACGACTATATTTTTGTTGTAAAAAATGTATTCATTTGTAAAAATGTGTAGAATATTCTTTTCACTTTGACATTATGGAGTATTTTGTGTAGATCAATAACAACAAAAAATCACATTTAAATATTTTTCAATCCCACTTTGTAGTGCAACGAATTGTGAAATAAATAAGAGTAAAGAGATCTAACCGTAACGAGTAGTGTAGATTCAGCCAGGTGGGGATGGGCTGGCCGTCAATTGTAGACAGAGTAATGTCTGCTTGGCAGTGCAAGAAGACCAGAGACGGGATCAGGTTACCTCCCAGTCTCTCATGCTGCAGTGGAACAGTCCATGTAGTTATACTGCACCCCTATGCTCCCATTGTCATTTTCCCAATTGAGTGTAGTGACGTGTACAGTGTCATTGGAGATATGACATCAGTCGGGCAGTGTTGACAAAGATCATCTCTCTAATGCAATGTTATCAAACCTAACAACCACTGAGCCATAGGAAAACACAAGGCTTCTGCTTCTGGCATTCTCTCTCCGTCAGCAACAATATGAATGTAAGCGAATGCCTCTATAGCCCACAGAGGAATCTGATGTTCTGTTCTGCCCAAATCATATCATGGTTGTATTTTTCTCCTCTTTGTAATTTGCATTCAGCTTGGTGTCTAGAAATATTATGACAGTTATATTCTTAAACGGTGTCTGGATACACTCATTTGATGATCACGCTTCATGGATAATGGTCTGGGAGCAGGTAATGATGGCTATTTCTGTGTTGTTACTCCGGAGGTAACCGACATCCTCATTGATTGACAGGGTCACACTGAGAGAGACAATTTGGGGTGTCTTGCCTCACCCCCAGATCTGACTTGTTTGGACAAGAGGCTTACATGGAGGTGGCAAAGTGTGCCTCCCGGGTGTCAGCCGCTCTCTGCTCAGCACCTACCACTCATACACATGTAATCACATCTCCCCATGGAGGGAGAGCCACAGAGGCAGGGGACAGAGGCCTCAGGGGCTGGCACTGGCACAGGCAGGCTCTTCATCAAGAATTTTCTATAGGCTCCGTCATGGATGTTGCACCCACACAAACCACACCAAAATGGTAAAACGCATTTGTATAAATGACAAATATTCTATATTTATGGCAATGTCTTATTCATGTTTATTTATTGTTTTGTTTTACCTTTCTCTGCTAAAGCTAGTTTCATTAAAAACGGAGTAGAGAGAAAATAAAATGATACGCCTGTACGTTTTTACTCTGTGTTGCTGTGGATGTTGTGGCAGGAAGCGATCGATGCTGAGAGACGTGGTGAGAGCCCAGGTTGTGTTTACGCCAGGCCTGATGTGTGATAGATAGTGTGTGTAAAGGCTGAGATGTTCCTGACCTTGTGTGTCCAACTGTCCATCACTGCTTTGTTCAGTACTCTGGTCGATCAGTGGCTCTGACCTGAGGACCACAACACACAGGATCAGACAGCCAAGACTGTTGAACTGAAAATGTTATCTTTCAATTTGGTTTGACTCCACTAGATTTATTTGGTTTTAGGCCACATGTATCCCTGATTTGACCCCTATTTTAATGTCATTTTAAAATGTCACCAATTATATCAAGACATACAGTAAAGGAAACAAGCCTGTGTGTGTGAAAGAGGAAGAGGGAAGGAGAAAGGAGAGAGAATGGAAGTGTGTGTGGAGATGTCTTCATTGCGAACTACAGTATGCCTCAATATGTAACACCAAAGTGTAATCATAGACATTGCGGAATATTTCCATGGTAACATGAAACGAGTAGCAATTTGGGTTCAGTAGCTAAGGATAGAGTCATTATCCTGACCTGATGCTGAGCCACCTATTTAAGTATTCATACCATGAATGAACAATTAAACCCAACAGATTGGTACCAAGTGGAGGAAAACAGCATGGTTCCAGTATCTACACCCTTTGCTTCCCTTCTCCTGTTATCAATTTGTTTATATCAATTTGAGAGTTCCCTACAGCGGTTCATTAATAAAACATGGCTGACGCATCATGTATCTAGGAATTGAAATCAAACAAATCAAAAGAATTAGGATGAAGTATGTTCCGTTCTGTTTGAGTAGGGAAGAACTGTATGTCAATTTCTTGAGATAACATTGGGTTCGGTTGTAAATAATATTTACCTATTACATATTATGGTCCACACATTAGGGCGTTATGTCTGGAGCAACATGCTTAAACACTGGTCTGTTTGACAGAGAAGGTTCTCTCTAACTGGGGTCCTTGAATAGAGGACTCTCCTCCAAAGTTGATGTCTTCTTGGTTGGGTCCCATCTGCTCTGATTGAGAGGCTGTGAAAAGGAAAAGGGGGGTTTGAGGATTGTGCTTCCATACAAAGAGGAGAGGCCAGCCCTGGCTCCTGTTGGCAGCTGAGTGTTCTGGGCTGGGGCTGCCTGCATCACTGGCCCCCAGACATCCTCCTCCTCAGCCCCCCTCCATCCCTCCTTTCTCCTTTCTTTACTCTCAGGCCATTCAGGATGCTCAGAAATGGGGGGGGGTGTGCTATGTAGACCGTCAGGGGCAAAAATAATTGCTTAAGCATAATAAGTCACTGTCATTGCATTGGGTAGTGCATGGTTAGTTGTAGTAGATGTATTAATGAGAGGAGGGCTCCTGATGTATTTCACTGTTCTATTTGACTGATCTTGATGTAACACAGTGAGTACTGGATGCATGAAAAGGTGACTCAACCAAGCAAAGATTTGATAAGCAACTGTGCTGCTTCTATTTGGCCTGTTTATTTGGATACAGAGAATGCACTGTGCTTATCTGAAAAGCTTAGCTACATAGAATCTCCCCCTCCCCAAGGTCACTTGCAGCAGTGTCCTAGCTCTTATTCAGATATGGCTTATCTGTTTTTTCACAAGCCTTCTGTTTTCAATGCAAAGAATGGGCCTTTCCGGATAATGGCCGTCCGGCATGGTACCATCCCTCATTCAAGGCCCTTTGTGCTGCCCCATTTAAAGAAGCTGTCAAGTTCTCTGTGCAGTTGGCAGGGAAGGCCAAATCTACAGTGCCCCAGAAGTGGCAAAAAGGAAACTTTTTTGTTTGCCTGCCATCGTGAGGACTGAGTGAAGGAGGGATTTTAGCAACATGTAATTTACTCTTGGGGCTTTTTACTGTACATAGCTTTAGAGATGGTAATTTCTCCCTTTTTCGTTGTGAAAAGATAACCATCAATCAGTTGTCAATTGGTCAATTGCAGAAGTGGTGAAAAGAAAGGGGTTGAACGATCCCTTCTCTCTGGCTACCCTAGAGGATTCAGGAGCCCTGGAAAAACATGGCAGCTGGAGCAGAGCAGGGAGTGGATCAGTCACACAGGTACAGCAGCCATGGTAAGATCTCTCATCAGCCTTTTGCTCTTCACCTGCCTCTGTGGTTTTAACTTGGAATAATTCATACCTGTTTGAATATATGTTTCACAACTGTAATGTTGATGCTAAATTAGCAAACATTTAAAGGTTCATTTGGATTATTATGTAAATGCATGTGCAAATATACTTAATTATTATTACTCAAATTATATTACAATTAAAATGCACATTGGTGCCAGTGTTTCTGTATTTTTCCTGAAACATATTTCACATAAAAACACATTGTTTGGGTTGTTATTTTTTAGGGGTGAAGAGTGCAGTTTTGCACATTGATTTGTTCAGTTGTAAATTGGACTGTAACAAACACTCTTTTTTTATAGCAGTATAGTATTTTGTGATAGTCATAATTTTAAAAGCAAGCTAAGACTGGCTTATGTAGAAGTGTCTATTCAGGTCTGTTTCCAAGCGAAGCAGATCTGTAGTGTAAAGCCCGTCTGAATCTCAACAACAACAAAAATCTTGTGAAGGGTGCAGCAATGTGAAAACATCCTGACACCCCCGCACCCCCAGTCCAGTTCCACCGATATTGATTTTGGTTTACGTCTGCTCCGTCCACCGCTCAATGAAAAGGATTACAGGCCTGCGAAAGGATGAGATATTATCAGCTTGTAATCCAGCCCATGGTTTCCTAGCTACCGTATTGTCTATTCTGTCCCGCTATGTGAAAAATGTTGAATATCAACAATGGGTTTCGTTGCTGTATTGTTGAGTTTTGTATGAACTAATCTTGCTTCACTAAAAAAGACCTACAGCTTGGACAAAAGTCTATAGCCAGTGCATTCCTAGCTCCCCTTACACTAAAGCAGGCTGAGGCAGAGGGGAAGACATGTTAGTCTTGTGCTCTTCTAGTTGCTAAAGCGCAGAGCTGCCGGGCTGTGGGAGTCATGAGGCGGCCCTGCTTCACTCAATATGGGCTCTGGGCTCAGGGGGAGACCACCATGGATGTGTCTGCAGGTCTAGGCCCTAAGAGCAGTGCGGGGGAAAGGTAAGCTGACTGCTACTACACAGCTGTTTCTCCTCTTGTAAAGCTACCGTATGCTGGTCTCTCTCTTCCTCTCTCCCTTTCCCTCTCTTTCTGCCTCTCCCTCTTTCTTCCTTTCTGCATCTTTGGCCCTGTGAGGAAATTTGTGCTCAGGTGCAAATGTAGGTATGGAGTGTGTGGAACGACTGAAGACGAGCATGCTGGCTGTTTTGATTTGGAATGCAGACGATCAATAACCATATCTCCTGTGTTGGTGCAGGTCTGGACAGAGTCGGGTAAGAGCAGCTCGTGGCAGGCAAGGTGTGTGGGTCTGTGTTACAGTATGTGCTCTCTCTCGCTCAGTTACTTCACTGCTGTTTGTAGACTAGACTAGCACCTGGAGGGGGCGAGGGCGAGAGGGCTGGTCTCTGCTGGTACCTTTTTCCTTTTTGATTGCAGGTGCTCTGTGCCTGCACCAGCACACATGTAAAATAGTTATGTCTCTCGCTGCACATTCATTTAAGTCAAACAGACATAATGTTACTTATTTWTTTTTTTAATTGATCCTTTCTTCAGCTGCTAGTATGCAGAGTGACAGACCATAGCCAGCCTGCCTGAATGGGGGTGGGCCACTTCTCACTTAGATGACACGAGGGAAGGTCTAATCGAACATGCAGCTTAAAATCATTTGTTGAAGCAAAAGATTGCAGTTCCTCGGAAATCAAATTAATATAGTACATTTTTCATATTATATGATGTGGTTATTACTGTGGTTTTGGGTATTGTTTATATATGACTGATGTACGTATTACTTGTCAGTTATTAGTGTTTTTCTAACCACAGCAAAGTTAATTTTGTGAGAGGATTGAGAGTATTACGGTGTAAGCGTGTCATTCTAGTCATTCTAAATGGTGGTGTGTGTCACACACACACACACACACACACACACACACACACACACACACACACACACACACACACACACACACACACACACACACACACACACACACACACACACCACTTATCACTTCCTTGAGTCATTTTCAATCCACTGCCCCGCACGGTGCTGGAGCATGAAGTTTTCCCCTTCCTTGCCCATCATTGTCAGACAATTATAGGGTGGAATTGAACTGGAAAATCTGGTACAATCTAGCAATTAGTACAAAGGGTTTCCAGTGTAGTGTAAAGGATGCAGGAGCCCTTGCGGCTAGAAAAAATGGCCCTGATTGGGCACGGACAGTGGATTTTAGTGCTGCTTGGATACACCGTAAAGATGCTGCCTCCTACCCCTACAGGTCTGAGCAGCAGAGTACCACATTACAGGGCTCCTTTCTTAGGACTCCTTTGTGTATGTGTGTATTTTTTCCTGCCTCTGTCTCTTCATCATCCATTTCAGCCATTACGTGCACTCAGTGAGAGTACATGCTAACAGAAGACCAAGTTGTCAGCAGTGCAAGCAAGTGAAATTTTAAAAGTGAATAACTGTTAATGTGGTCCGGTGATGGTAAGCCTGGTGGACAGTGGATGTGCTCTCCATTATGTCCCACGTATGTTTCGGTCCAAAAAGCACATCTGTTTTCATGCCTGGTGTTTTAGGGTGGACATTAAGTTGCTAATGGGGACTGATGGGTGTAGTGGAGGGAGATGAGTAGTTATGAAAAGATATGGCTGCTGGCAACAGCTCCACTCACTCAAACTTTTCAACTCTAAAAGCAGCAGACGTGGATGTTGTGCTACATTACTATTAACCCATAGCAATGCAACAGTTTCTGTTTTCATATAGGCTATGACAATTTCTAAGCATTTTCCAATCAAGACGACACATGTTTTAAACAGATGCACTGTGTCAATAAACCAGTCGGCTATCAACATCATACACTGTGATTTAACTCTGTGGCTTATTATACAGATACGCTTGGCTTCAACAAATATTATTGTTATGTTTAATGTAGTTACTATTGCTGTTGTTCTTTTGTTGTGGTAATTGAAGGGTATTATGTTATTAGGTTCTGGAGTTTAGGAATGTCTAGTCTGTTGTTTTCTGATTCAGAATCTCAGTGGGGCTTTTGATCAGCTTTAACATGTTACAGATCCACTTTGATCACAGGAATTGAGTTTATTTGCAAGGAGACATCAAAACAACTTTACTAATCTTGTGTACATGCCAAGCCTTTTAAGGTCTTGTGAAAAGAAAAAGACTTAATTTTGGGCATGTTTGTAGTCATTTATGCTGAAGTAGCAAGCAACTCTTCCCCAGGTGGGATAGAAAATATTTTCAGGTATTTTGTTTACCTGGGTTGTATCGCACGCTCTTATATCAAACGATGGCTAAAAAGTTGAGACTGCTGTGAGTAACTTTGTGCTGTCCATGATGACAGTCTGATGAAGATACAGTGAGAGTTCCACACGGAGGACTGACTATCTGCCCTACAGTCGACTAGCTACTCCAGTGCTAATGAAGGTAGTGGCAGGTAAAAAAACAATGCAGGCTGGGCAGCCTCACTAATGCTCTATGTGCTGCTTGCATGCCTCTCATCCAGGAAGCCCCCCAGCCCACCCTCTCCTCTCTCCTTCCTCTCCTCTCGCCGGGTGCAGCTCTCCTCATCCAGGCCTAGCCTCGCAGGAGCTGCTGCCTTTTGTTTTCTGCAGCTTTGTGTTCATCCTCCTCACACTCTTCTCTCCTCTTAAGCCCCGCTGAACTGAGACTGCCAAATTAGCTATTCAATAAGTGCAATTTGCGGTGGGGCTTTTTGTGATGTGAACATCTATCCTCGAGGTTGAGAGCGCAAATCCCCCTCATTGCGTCGCGCTCCTCTCCCTCTCTGGACAGGCAGAGAGAGAATCTAATCTCCAGCAGCGGCCCTGACCCTGGCTCACACCGGCCATCGGCAGCTTCCGACAGCCGCCACATCCCAACAAGGAATTTACTCTACATTAACATTGGAGGAATTAAGCCTCTATCCCCCCTCAGTCCACAAAGAGCACCACAGCAGTGTGATGTCTGATCTCGCAGATCAGTGAATCGCTATCACGATTGTTGGAAAACTAATCATGGAAGTGTGTGCTCCTGGAAGAAAGTAGGGAGCTGCATGAACAGTCAAAACAACTTGTCCAAGCGGAAATGTGTGCCATTTATGTTTTTTTCACAGTTTAGTTTGCAAACCTAAATACACGTGACTGGTAAAGTTGACTCATATCAAATAAAACAATTTCCTCCATTTGGACTACTTTCCAGTTTCCAGTTCATGCTGGGAATGTCAGAGAGGGGATTGTTTTTCCCGGTAGTGGACAATACAGTGTTTAGACATGATCTGTATGTGGCAGACGTGCACGCCCAGCCAGCCAGGCCCAGCAGCTCATGGGCATCATAGGAATTCAGCTTGCATGTTGGTCAGTACTTGAAACTGTTCCCTGTTCAAAAAAGGGATATGAGGGAAATAAGATTAGAGGGAAATCAAATGGCCAGTTAGATGAACAATAATACTTTTTGAATAGCAGATTTTGTCTGCCGCTAACTGTACTGAGATAACACAGATGATTGAAATGTGGGATTTTACTGTCAGTGTAAATCTCTTTCAATATGCAGAAAGCCAAACACACTGTGACGTGTGTGTTTGTGTGCTTAAGTGTGTGTGTGTGCATCTGTCTACCTGCCTTTGTGCGTGTGTGTGTGTGTGTGGGTGTGCATGACTGTTGGTGTGCTATGCTGCATGTTGGATTACTGAGATTCCTGGACATTCCAGAGGGAGCCTTGTAGTTCTGTCTGGCCTGTCCCCAGGGGATGGATGGCAGGCAAGAAGACCAGACAGGGTGTTCCCAGAGACTGGAGGTCAACAGCAGGCAGGACACTTCTCCTTTCCCACATGGAAAAAGGGTGGCTGTGCTGCTCACATCACAAAGGGCTGGACTGTCTCAAAATAAAGATCAATGGCTTTTCCATTTTCAACTTCTGATGGAGTTTTGGGGAATTTCAGCTGGGTCAGATCTTTCCAATGGTGAGAGAGACATAAGGGAATAACATTTTTACGAGCTATTCAGCTGTTTTGCAGTTGCCCCCTCAAAATGAAATATTTTGTTTGATTCTGTTATACCACGTCATAATTACCCATTTGGATGATATTAAGCCAGTCAATGAAACACGTTACAGTGGGACTGTAGTTCGGACCGCTGTGGATTGAAAAGGCGTGGAAGACCTCTGCTGTCACCATCTCTTATAGAAACCTATGTATGGCTTGAGGGTGTCAGGTGTCATTGGCTGTGTGCTGATATGTGTGTTGGAGAAGATGGGGTGCAGAGCTGAGAAGAGTCTTATTAGCCCACAGAACACACTATCCCGCCACCAGCCCTCTCTCTGGGGCCAGATGAGTCTCCACCTCTCACATGCTGGAGCCAGAGGAGTCTCCACCACTCACAGACTGGGGGCCAGCAAAGGTTTCTGCCAACCATCACAGCTCTGGGGCCAGCTGAGTCTCCACCTCTCACAGACTGGGGCCAGAGGAGTCTCCACCACTCACAGCACTGGGGCCAGCTGAGTCTCCACCTCTCACAGACTGGGGCCAGAGGAGTCCTCATCACTCACAGACTGGGGCCAGAGGAGTCTCCACCACTCACAGTCTGGGGCCAGAGGTCCCACCACTCACAGTCTGGGGACAGATGAGTCTCCACCTCTCACAGACTGGGGCCAGAGGAGTCTCCACCACTCACAGTCTGGGGCCAGAGGAGTCTCCACCACTCACACACTGGGGCCAAAGGAGTCTCCACCTCCACAGCTGGGACAGAGGAGTCTCCC
The DNA here is from genome assembly GCF_002910315.2 of Salvelinus sp. IW2-2015. Classification (NCBI taxonomy): domain Eukaryota; kingdom Metazoa; phylum Chordata; class Actinopteri; order Salmoniformes; family Salmonidae; genus Salvelinus; species Salvelinus sp. IW2-2015. The sequence continues at coordinate 18,770,458 of NC_036856.1, forward strand.
CACTCACAGACTGGGACCAGAGGAGTCTCCACCACTCACAGTCTGGGGCCAGAGAGGTCCCCCACCCTCACAGTCTGGGCCAGATGAGTCTCCACCTCTCACATGCTGGGCCAAAGAGTATCCACCTCTCACAGACTCGGGCCAGAGGAGTCTCCACCTCTCACATGCTGGGGCCAGAGGAGTCTCCACCACTCACAGACTGGGGCCAGAAAGGTCTCCACCACTCACAGTCTGGGGCCAGCTGAGTCTCCACCTCTCACAGACTGGGGCCAGAGAGTCTCCACCACTCACAGACTGGGGCCAGAGGAGTCTTCATCACTCACAGACTGGGGCCAGAGGAGTCTCCACACTCACAGTCTGGGGCCAGAGAGGTCTCCACCACTCCAGTCTGGGCCGAGAGGTCTCCACACTCACTGTCTGGGGCCAGATGAGTCTCCACCTCTCACAGACTGGGGCCAGAGGAGTCTCCACCACCTCACAGACTGGGCCAGAGGAGTCTCCACCACTCACACACTGGGGCCAGAGGAGTCTCCACCACTCACAGACTGGGACCAGAGGAGTCTCCACCACTCACAGACTGGGACCAGAGGAGTCTCCACCACTCACAGTCTGGGGCCAGAGAGGTCCCACCCCTCACAGTCTGGGGCCAGATGAGTCTCCACCTCTCACATGCTGGGGCCAAAGAGTCTCCACCTCTCACAGACTGGGGCCAGAGGAGTCTCCACCTCTCACATGCTGGGGCCAGAGGAGTCTCCACCACCTCACAGACTGGGGCCAGAAAGGTTCTCACCACTCACAGTCTGGGCCAGCTGAGTCTCCACCCTCTCACAGACTGGGGCCAGAGGAGTCTCCACCACTCACAGACTGGGCCAGAGGAGTCTTCATCACTACAGACTGGGGCCAGAGGAGTCTCCACCACTCACAGTCTGGGCCAGAGAGGTCTCCACCACTCACAGTCTGGGCCAGATGAGTCTCCACCTCTCACAGACGGGGGCCAGAGGAGTCTCCACCACTCACAGACTGGGGCCAGAGGAGTCTCCACCACTCACACACTGGGGCCAGAGGAGTCTCCACCACTCACAGACTGGGACCAGAGGAGTCTCCACCACTCACAGACTGGACCAGAGGAGTCTCCACCACTCACAGTCTGGGGCCAGAGAGGTCCCACCCCTCACAGTCTGGGGCCAGATGAGTCTCCACCTCTCACATGCTGGGCGCCAAAGAGTCTCCACCCCTCACAGACTGGGGCCAGAGGAGTCTCCACCACTCACAGTCTGGGGCAGAGGAGTCTCCACCACTCACAGACTGGGGCCAGAGGAGTCTCCATCTCTCACAGACTGGGGCCAGAGGAGTCTCCACCTCTCACAGACTGGGCCAGAGGAGTCTCCACCACTCACAGACTGGGGCCAGCTGAGTCTCCACCTCTCACAGACTGGGCCAGAGGAGTCTTCATCACTCACAGACCTGGGGCCAGAGGAGTCTCCACCACTCACAGTCTGGGGCCAGAGAGGTCTCCACCACTCACAGTCTGGGGCCAGATGATCTCACCTCTCACAGACTGGGGCCAGAGGGTCTCCACCACTCACAGACTGGGGCCAGAGGAGTCTCCACCACTCACACACTGGGGCCAGAGGAGTCTCCACCACTCACAGACTGGGACCAGAGGAGTCTCCACCACTCACAGACTGGGACGAGAGGAGTCTCCACCACCCACAGTCTGGGCAGCCGAGAGTCTCCACCCCTCACAGTCTGGGGCCAGATGAGTCTCCACCTCTCACATGCTGGGGCTAAAGAGTATCCACCCCTCACAGACTGGGGCCAGAGGAGTCTCCACCACTCACAGTCTGGGGCCAGATGAGTCTCCACAACTCACAGACTGGGGCCAGAGGAGTCTCCACCACTCACAGACTGGGGCCAGAGAGTCTCCACCACTCACAGACTGGGGCAGAGGAGTCTCCATCACTCACAGACTGGGACCAGAGGAGTCTCCACCACTCACAGACTGGGGCCAGAAGAGTTCTCTCACCAACTCAGCAGTCTGGGGCCAGAGAGGTCTCCACCCCTCACAGTCTGGGGCCAGATGAGTCTCCACCTCTCACATGCTGGGGCCAAAGAGTCTCCACCACTCACAGACTGGGGCCAGAGGAGTCTCCACCACTCACAGACTGGGGCCAGAGGAGTCTTCATCACTCACAGACTGGGGCCAGAGGAGTCTCCATCACTCACAGACTGGGACCAGAAGAGTCTCCACACTCACAGGCTGGTAAGAAGTGAAGCCACCGTGGGGCGCTGAGAAAACGAGAGCAATTACCACCATACAAACACGGTTATTTGGATATTGAATGGAAGTCAGTGAGGTGCAGGCAGGGGCTAAGATACGGAGCTCAATATTACAAAAGAAAAGGCAATGGGGAGGCTGCAATTTACCTGGCTTGACTGAGACTGGCCACCTGACTGTGGAGAAGACCTGGCCACCCTTACCTCTGACATGGTTCCATCTGACATCATGTAAACCCATAGTAATGTCACATTGTCATTGCTAAATGGAAACATTGTTGAAGATTTGTTATGGATAGTTGAAAATCACGAGGCGATGACATCTAGTGTGAATCAAAGGATACAAAAAAAAAAACGTTTTAAAAGTTAGCTATTCGGATAAGTAATTACCATAGTCTCTATTATAGGTAAATTCTCCCTCCTGTATAGAGTGAAAATTATTTAATTTGGGTACAGATGTGATTTATTGCCTCATTTGAGTTGGCTGAAAATGACAGGAAACGGTAGCAAGTCACAGCTCGCACTTGACGTTCATGAAGCAGTGATTGTGTATCCAGCTGAATCGAAAATCAATCTGCTTCTACATCTGCCATCTTGAGGGTTAAGGGACACAGATGGCCCCATCGCTGGCATCCCACCAAAGCCTGGTGTTAATCGGATGCCAAGGCTGAAGAGGGAAAGTTTGAATCCTCCCTCATTCCTTCGTTAAGATCTCAGGTCCCTCTGCCACCAGATGTGACAGATCTCATGTTGTTGCAATCTGTGTTTAATCACGCATCATTGACAAATATGACGCTCCTATGGAAGGGCTGAATAGGAAATTAAAGCATTTTAGATAACGTTCATAATTGACTAAATCGTCTAAGCCTCCAGATCACATGTATAATCTCTGCCTCACATGACCCTGCTGAAACAGAGTCCCGTGTTTGATCATTAATCATTTGGATACTTTAAACACTAATCACATTTCCAGTTAAGTTTGTTTTGGGTCTTTGGTTCAGAGCGATGCTCCCTCAAGACTTGACTGGGAAAATAGAATGTTGACCATGACAGTCCATCTTTGGGCTTAATTCCATTTAAGTGATAATTGGTCTTTCAGAATTCATCTCTTGGCGATGATGATAAACTCTGAGGGCCAGTCAGTCTATGTCCATCCACTTTTCTCTCTACACTCTGCAGTAAATGATATACTTCTGCTGTAAATAAGGGACTAGTTCCCCATTGAAATGTGAAAGCATATTAGTGTTATCCATCCCCTTCAGGGTATTGGGCTTTTATGACCCCAGATCGTCACTGTTGATAATATTAAGTGGAATTTTCCTCTCATATCAGTCATAAAGTGGCTCTAAATGCTAACACGTATGCATATGGAAATATTGTGTATGGAAATCTCCTATTTTACAAAAAGAAAGGCTAATCCTCAAAGATCTTGAACTTAAAATTCATCTCATTGGAGCCACCTGCTTGGTCCCCATTTCTTTCCTTCAAAAGATAGATATGATGAAAATTATAAGACTCGAGCTTGATCTTAAATGAATTCTACTCAGGGTATAAGGAGCACCTTCGTTGCTACAGTAGGTGTTTTCGCTCTGTTTATGTGCTCCAGTATCAGGGACTTATGAATGAATAGAGCTCAAAGTTGAGGTTTTCCGTGTACCATGTCTTACCAGTGGTGTTCCAGCACTGCACACACTCTTTATCACATATCATTATTTAGAACTGAATGATTAATAAGAATGATTATGATTGAGAACCATTGGATGAGAAGAATACCATATACACTGACTGCACGAAACATACATTCCAATACATAGACATAGACTGACCAAGTGAAAGCTATGATCACTTATTGATGTCACTTGTTAAATCCACTTCAATCAGTGTAGATGATGGGGAGGAGACAGGTTAAAGAAGGATTGTTAAGCCTTGATACAATTGAGACATGAATTGTGTATGTGTGCCATTCAGAGGGTGAATGGGCAAGACAAAATATTGAAGTGCCTTTAAACGGGGTATGGTAGTAGGTGCCAGGCGCACCGTGTCAAGAACGGCAACGCTGCTGGGTTTTTTACGCTCAACAGTTTCCCGTGTGTATCAAGAATGGTCCACCACCCAAAGGACATCCAGCCAACTTGACACAACTGTAGGAAACATTGGAGTCAACATGGACCAGCATCCCTGTGGAACGCTTTCGACAACTTGTAGAGTCCATGCCCCAACGAATTGAAGCTGTTCTGAGGGCAACTCTTCTGACTGAGCGCAACTCAATATTATGAAGGTGTTCTTAATGTTTTGTACACTCAGTGTATGTTCTGCGTAGGCGACACAAAACTATTTTTCACAGTGCAATGTGGCTTGTTGTTTATTTACTCCAACACTCTTTTAATCTGCAACTCGCTTTAATCCTCTCTATCTGTCACCTCTTTATGGAGCTCAAGCTTTTCATCTTTCGGGATTTTGTCAATGGATTAATTAGTTTACAAACACAGTGTGTGGTTATACAAAATTCATCAGGCAGAAACGATAGCTTCCCCCATGAGAGGTAAATCAGCAAAGTTATTATTTATTTTATTCTTATCTGGTAATTTAATTGCGGCTATTGTCTCATTAGGAGGAGGCACTAATGAATGATAAGAGAAGTTGTGGTGAAATTGTACGTTTTTGCTCAGTTTGCTTTGAAAGGTCTCAGTTTGAAGACGGGCTTTTATCAGATCTCTGCCGGTGCAAGAACTGAAAGCACTGTTAAACAGTAAAGACAATATTTGCCAAATGCTGCCTTTGCTGTTTTACAGATAATTCTCAAATGCCTCTGCAAATTATCAAAATTTAATTAGCAATATAAATGCCAGAAGGAGCACATTATGTGCAATTGTCTTGCTATCTTTTCAGAAATGAGTCTTTGAAAATGAATTTGCAGTATTAATCATCTTCAAAATATTTTTGATCACTGAATTAATAGTTTCCATTCTGTGTTTTTTTTAAAGGTATTCATTGACATAGGTGATTGCCTCTTAATTACCAATGCAACCTCCTCCTATTCACTCCTATTAATTCATGTTTTCTGGCACAGTCCCAAAAGGCAGCCTTGCCCTATATCTTCTAATTACTTCTGTAATTGAATTTGCTCACTGTTTCTGGGCTATTTTTTTGAAGTGCCTGTTTGTTCCGAGGGTTTATTGTGTCTTTGTGTGACAGCCTTCTGCAGACAGAACATGCATAGCCCTCTTTTCTCATTTCGCATTAATTTTCCAGAGCTCTAGTTCCCCCCCCCTCTCTCTTTCTTTCTTTCTTTCTTTCTTTTTTCTTTCTTTCTTTCTTTCTTTCTTTCTTTCTTTCTTTCTTTCTTTCTTTCTTTCTTTCTTTCTTTCTTTCTTTCTTTCTTTCTTTTACTTTGCACCTTCCAACACCAGACATATGATGGGTTAGTGAAACAGGAGGGAAATTAATTAATTAGGAATGGGGGGAAACAATTACCCTGATTTCCTCTCGTCCAGGTATTAGTACTGTATAACCTCCCCAGATTTGTTGAACCAACAAATCCTCCAAAATGTTTCTTTGTCACTGGAGACACTTATACACTTCCAGTAGTCGCTCAGGGTTTGGGTAAATGAAAAGGCTTATTACTATTCCAGAAATGTGTCCACATAAAGCCATAAATCACATTAGTTACCTTGGCCTATCAGAGAAGAAGTGAAAATGATCAGGAATGGCTATAGGAAATGTGAATGTAACCTTGATATGTTCAGACAGACACTCATGAGGAGCCTCTGCAAAGCTATGTGGACACTGTTCTCTCAGTGCACCAGCGATTCATTGAAATACATGTTGCATAACGATAGAAACTAACAGAAGGAGCATTGAGGATGCCAGAGGGCTGAGGGTCCAGCACAGCCCTTGTGTTGTGTCCCTGTGAGTGGGGGCTGAGTGGACTCACCGACCGTCCCCTGTGCCTCTTATCTTCCTGGTCCTATTGAGGCCAGCCGACCGACCAACCGGCAGTCCCCTGATTGCCTGGAGGGCTCATTGTCCTCGTGTCAGGGGCCATTATCCCACTGCTTCGTCCGAAGAAATTCTTCCCCAGGCCTGACAGTGTGTCTTTGAAAAAACTTTCCCTCACTCCTATTGATTTATCTTCCATCCGGCTCCTATCTCGCTGGCCTTTTGTTTCCTTATCGTTGCTTCAGGTTATTATGTGCAAAGTATTGACAGGAGCAGGAGGCCGTGGTCGATGGAGAGCTAATACATCCGTAATCCCGCCTTTGTTACGGAGGAAGTTTTCACTCGGGTCTCCGATGGGGAGAGAGGGCAAAGCTGTTGAATCCCTTTTTTATTTGTTGGGAAGCCCATCCATCAATCAAACTGGAGACCATCTGACTGCTGAATGACATGGGGACTCGGCTGAAGAAATTTGATAACAGCAGTATTGTCAGAAGGCTCCCCCCTCACTCTCTTCGATAAGAAATACATTTGACTGGAGCAGATAAGCACATGAGAAGTAAAGCCTTGAAGAGAGTAGGTGACACAGATGCCACAAGAGTTTTTTTTTTTCAAGAGCTTTGGTGTAAATTATACTTTTGCAAACAACACAAGAAATATAGATTCACAGTGTGTTGTTTGTGATAGTGCTGGATATGCTTGGATTATTTAATAAGGTTCCCGATAGTGACAGCAACCCCTATTGGTACGTGGCATTTTGAGCAGAACTCTGGGAAGGTGAAAAGAGATAATAGGCTTAGTGCTGTGCCACGTTGTCATGCTCTGTGAAAACCATTGTTCTGAATGGCCATGAGTATAACAGTATGTTGTGTGTCTTACCAGCTACTATATAGGAGACATCCACTTAAAATCAAACTCTGCTCTGGAGTGGATTGTAATCCAAAAACAAACCAACCAACAACATTATCATCACGCCATCTAGAGTAGTCTCTCAGCCTGATTGATGCAGAAGGGTTAAATCCATCATAGTTATTCATGCAGGCATGAGGTAGCCAGTAAGCTCCTTTGAATGGTATACTTTATTCAGGACTGAGTACCATTGATATATGGAGAAATTAGGTTTGTCTATTAGCTCTAATACAACGTGTCCGATGTTAGGAATTCTCAGGTGGGCTATGCCAAGGCCATATAAATATGTTTTGTAGAATTCAATAGTGTTCGACAACTATGATTTGATTATTATACAACACAATCTTTGTCTCAAATGGCATAGAGTGCCTTCAGAAAGTATTCACACCCCTTTACTTTTTCCATATTTTGTTGTTACAGCCTGAATTTTAAACTGGATTAAATGTAGGTTTTGTGTCACTGGCCTACACACACTACCTAATGCCAAAGTGGAATTATGTTTTTAGAAATGTTTACTAATTAATTAAAAATGGAAAGCTGAAATGTCTTGAGTCAGTAAGTATTCAACCCTTTGTTATGGCTAGCCTAAAGTTCAGGAGCAAAAATGTGCTTAACAAGTCACATAAGTTGCATGGACTCACTGTGTGCAATAATAGTGTTTAACGTGATTTTGAATGACTACCTCATCTCTGTACCCCCACACATACAATTACCTGTAAGGTCCCTCAGTCCAGCAGTGAATTTCAAACACAGAATAAACCACAAAGATCAGGGAGGTAGATGGGTAAAAAAGAGACATTTAATATCCTTTTGAGCATGGTGTTAGTTATTAATTACAGTTTGGATGGTGTATCAATACAACCAGTCAGTACAAAGATACAGGCGGCCTTCCTAACTCAGTTTGCCAGAGAGGAAGTAAACCATGAGGCCAATGCGACTTTAAAACAGTTAGAGACTTTAATGGCTGTGATAGGGGAAACTGAGGATGGATCAACAACATTGTAGTTATTCCACAAACACTAACCTAATTGACAGAGGGAAAAGAAGGAAGCCCGTATAGAATAAATCGTACAAAACATGCATCCTGTTTGCAACAAGGCACCAAAGCAATACTGTAAAATGTGCAAAGCAATTACATTTTGGTTCTGAATACAAAATAGCTACACACTCCATATTTTTAAGCATAGTGGTGGCTGCATCCTGTATGGGTAATCTTGTAATCATTAAAGACTGGAATGTTTTTCAGGATGAAAAATAAATGGAATGGAGCCAAGCATGTGCAAAATCCTAGAGGAATACCTGATTCAGTCTCCTTTCCACCAGACACCAGGAGATGAATTCACCTTTCAGCAGGACAATAATCTAAAAACACAAGGCCAAATCTACACTGGAGTTGCATACCAAAAAAAAAGTGAATTTTCATGAGTGGCCAATTTACAGTTTTGACTTAAATCTGCTTGAAAATCTATTGCAAGACCTGAAAATGGTTGTCTAGCAATAATCAACAACCAATTTGACAGAGATTGAATAATTTTCAAAAGAATAATGGGCAAATGTTGCCCAGTCCAGGTGTGGAAAGCTCTTAGAGACTACCCAGAAAAGAATCACAGCTGTAATCGCTGCCAAAAGGGATTCTAACATGTATTGACTCAGGGGTTGAATACTTATCAAATCAAGATACATTCATTTTTATTTTCATATTTTTATTTTTATTCCACTTTGACATTACAAAGTATTTGGTGTAAATATTATTTTAATCCCACATTGTAACACAACAAAATGTGAAAAAGTCAAGCGGTGTTAATACTTTCTGAAGGCACTGTATATAAAATACATTTTGAAGAGAATACTCCCTGTGTTATGATCATATCAAACATACAGTTTATAAAAACATAATCAAGGAGAGAGAAGAAGAGATTTTACATACATTTCTATTTCTAGTTCAGAAAAGATTAGGCCAACATATGCGCAACTGTACATTTTCCATTTTCCAAAAATAGGACAGTGACCTGTAAAAAGATTTCAGAAGAAAATATAAAGAAAGCCTGAAATTACCAGAGGGCAAGAACATGGGGTTATTGTGACCCATGCATTAACACACTATATGATTAAGTTCGTTTTTGTGTTCATAATGACTAGAGGCTAAGGAATCAGAGAGGGGGAAAAATCAATGTAAGAGTGCTGGAGATTAGCTTGACAAATTACATGCGCTCGGCTACTCCATTGTACAGTATGGCCTCTATAGTCAAAGATGAGCGCACAAGATGGAGCTGCCAAATGGCATATGGACTCCAAGATCATTTTTATTGATTTTGAACAAACATCAATGGGGGAATTGGGGGTAGTTGGGGGTAGTCCAGCAGTCTGCATCTTGGATGTATGTCAGGTCCTGGCCCCAATGCCTGAGCAACAATGCCATGCCAGAGACAGACAGACAGCTGTCATGTTCCTCTGTCCTGGCCTTTCACACTCCCAGACACACTCACTTAGAAACAGAGCTCTTTTTAAATGTACATTATAGCAGAGGTGGGTCTTGTATCTTGGTTGACTAGTCAGTTCATTACTGCTAAAAGTATGGCAGATACTTTGACATTGTTCAAAATCCGCACCTGAAAAATCTCAAATGGTAACTAAAGTTGTAATGTGCATATATTGAAGTAAAATTTATTTATCAAAAAGACTCACTTCAGCTGAAAACATTGTCAACAGTGAACAATTTCGGAAACAACATGTAGCCAAGAATTGCCGTTTGAATTGAATATCCGAAATGATATACTTAAACGGCAGGAAATGACCATAAACTGTATCTAACTCTCGTTACACGCTATTAGCTACTAATTTAATATGAATGTGATGTGATAAGAAAATAGGGATTTAAGTAGATTACTTACACGCCTTACGTGAGCAGTATGTTTAGGTTTTACGCCAGCCTCAAGCTTACTCTAATTGATAATCATCTAACAACAAATCTGCTTGTTGCGTCATAATGAAATGTGTCCGTGTAACGTGATAAGGGTTGGCAGCGTGTGATCATTTGATTCTATTAGCCTGTATCTGCTGTACTACTGAGTTACATGGCAACGTTAAGCATAGCAGATGTTAACAGTGGGAGGTAAAGAGCTGACAGCTTTTAAGTGCTCTCTGGCAGGAGCACGTACACGCACGCACGCACGCACGCACGCACACACACGCACAACGCACAACGCCACACGCACACGCACACGCACACGCACACGCACACGCACACGCACACGCACACACACACACACACACACACACACACACACACACACACACACACACACACACACACAGAAAGGCAGATGTTGCAAACTGTTGCATGCACTTGCCACAAGTTCCCCCTCCCTTTATGCTGGTGTTTAAAGTATCAGTACAGCACATTGGGATCTTTCCCATGGAGTTCCTGCCATTCCTAATGGTGACAATGGACGTCGTAAGCCTCCATAAGTCAAAGGCTCTCTTTGCTTTTCACAGACAGGCAAACGCCAAAGATTTATCTTCCCGTGGGCCACAGGCCTTTATGAGCTAGTTGTGAAATTCTACAACTAGTGTTTAAAGAAGGGGTAAGAAAGCTAAGGAAATGAGAAATGTGTGTCAAGTCATGGCTTGTCTGATGGTAGAGGCTACTGTGTCTCAGGTCTCTCTGGTCTTCTCACATTAACTCCATGGTGTGATCTCTCCCCCCTCCCTGTCAATAAAAACATCCCTGTCAGCATGGGCTGCGTCTCAATCCACCACATCTGCCTATGGCGGCCTTTCGCATCTGGGGTGGAAGGTTGCTGAGCTACAGCAGTGTTTGTCAAACCATGAGACATCCAGAAAATCAGTCTTGTCACGTAAACCGTTTGGGCTATAAACTGATGTGACCCCATTGTAGAAAGGGGAGATTCTCGCTAAGACGATGGTGTTCTCCATTTTTCACAAGTGTCACGGCACTCGTCGGAAAGTGACCGATACCGGTATGACCCAGTACATCACTGGGGCCAAGCTTCCTGCCATCCAGGACCTCTATACCAGGCGGTGTCAGAGGAAGGCCCTAAAAATTGTCAGACTCCAGCCACCCTAGTCATAGACTGTTCTCTCTGCTACCGCACGGCAAGCGGTACCGAAGCGCCAAGTCTAGGTCCAAGAGGCTTCTAAACAGCTTCTACCCCGAAGCCATAAGACTCCTGAACATCTAATCAAATGGCTACTCAGACTATTTGCATTGTACCCCTATTTGCATTTTACGCTGCTGCTGCTACTCTCTGGTTATTATCACTTTAATAACTCTACCTACATTTACATATTAGCTCAATTACTTTGACTAACCGGTGCCCACGCACATTGACTATGTACCGGTACCCCCTGTATATAGCCTCGCTATTGTTATTTTACTGCTGCTCTTTAATTATTATTATTTTTTTTTTATTAAACTGCATTGTTGGTTAAGGGCTTGTAAGTAAGCATTTCACTGTAAGGTCTGTAAATACCTGTTGTATTCGGCTCGTTTGACAAATACAATTTGATTTGAAAAACAATTGTGGAAGTATGGAGGTAGTTTTGTGCCTACACAAAAAAGAGGTTAAATATATGTAAAAATATATATATATTTCCTGAAGCTTCAAAATTGTTTCTATGGGCTCAAGTAGTAAAGGCCAAATTCAATATTTTATCAAATAATTTTTTATATATCTTTTTTTTATACCCAAACACCTTAAATTCAAAAACAAATAGCTAAATGATCCATGGTATGACAATCTTCAAACAATTCCATCTTAAAACAGTTTTGTGTCTACCCAAAAAAAGGGGTTAAATATAAGTTAAAAAAAATAAAATAATTGCAGTTGTAAATGAGAACTTGTTCTCAACTGGCCTAGCTGGTTAAATAAAGGTGAAATAAAAATAAATAAATAAACACCTTCTCCTTCATGCTTCATGGTGGAAACCACATATGCAAAGATAATCCGTTCACCTTCTCTGCATCTCACAAAGACACGGCGGTTTGAACCAAAAATCTCACATTTGGACTCAGATCAAAGGACAGATTTACACCGGTCTAATGTCCATTGCTCATGTTTCTTGGCCCAAGCAAGTCTCTTCTTATTATTGGTGTACTTTAGTAGTGGTTTCTTTGCAGCAATTCAACCATGAAGGCCTGATTCACACAGTCTCCTCTGAACAGTTCATGTTGAGATGTGTCTGTTTTATTTGGGCTGCAATCTGTTAACTCTAATGAGCTTATCCTCTGCAGCAGAGGTAACTCTGGGTCTTCCTTTCCTGTGGTGGTCCTCATGAGAGCCAGTTTCATTATAGCGCTTGATGGTTTTTGCAACTGCACTTGAAGAAACTTTCATGGTTCTTGAAATGTTCTGTATTGACTGACCTTCATGTCTTAAAGTAATGATGGACTATTGTTTCTCTTTGCTTATTTGAGCTGTTCCTGCCATATGGACTTGGTCTTTTACCAAATAGGGCTATCTTCTGTATACCAACCCTACCTGGTCACAACACAACTGATTGGCTCAAACGCATTAAGAAGGAAAGACATTCCACAAATGTACTTTTAGCCAGGCACACCTGTTAATTGAAATGCATTCCAGGTGACTACCTCATGAAGCTGGTTAAGAGAATGCCAAGAGTGTGCAAAGCTGTCATCAAGGCAAAGGGTGGCTACTTTGAAGAATCTCAAATATAAAAAGAAAATGTAAAACTTTTTGGGTTATTACATGATTCCACATGTGTTATTTCATAGTTTTGATGTCTTCAATATTATTCTACAATGTGTATATATATTTCCTGACACTTCAAAACCTTATTCCTTATGATTATTATTTAGTTTTTTTAACAGTAGGAGACAGCAACGTGGAGAATACCACGAGATGAAAACAGACAATCATGTACTCTTCTCACATTACCTACAAATGCCACTGGCAAAATTCAACAGGCTCCAATCACTTTTTGCTCCCTACCTACATCATTAAAAAAAAAATATATATATATATATATATTTGACATTTATTTAACTAGGCAAAGAACAGTGGGTTAACTGCCTTGTTCAGGAGCAGAACGACAGATTTTTACCTTGGGGATTCGATCTCGCAACCTTTCGGTTACTAGTCCAACGCTCTATCCACTAGGCTACCTGCCGTCCCCAATCATCAAAAAAACTCATTGCCTACCTATGGGCAAGCAGGGGAAAGACTGACTCTGACCCTACAGTTAGTAATAGGCTAGACTCATTGATAAAAAGTAAAGGCAATGCAATTCCCCAGTTAGCGGGTTAATCTTGTTGAGGTAGGCTGCAGCTGTTATGGGCTAGATTAGTTTGGTGGATATTTGTTTGTGGTGGTGGATTTTATTACATACAGTTGCCAGAAGTTTACATACACTTAGGTTGGTGTCGTTAAAACTCGTTTTTCAACCTCTTCACAATTTCTTGTTAACAAACTATAGTTTTGGAAAGTCGGTTAGGACATCTACTTTGTGCATGACATAGGTAATTTTTCCTACAATTGTTTACAGACAGATTATTTCACTTATAATTCACTATATCACAATTCCAGTGGGTCAGAAGTTATCATGCACTAAGTTGACTGTGCCTTTAAACAGCTTGGAAAATTCCAGAAAATGATGTCAAGGCTTTAGAAACTTCTGATAGGCTAATTGACATCATTTGAGTCAATTGGAGGTGTACCTGTGGATGTATTTCAAGTCCTACCTTCAAACTCTTACTTAACATCATGGGAAAATCAAAAGAAATCAGCCAAGAAACAAAATTGTAGACCTCCACGAGTCTGGTTCATCCTTGGGAGCAATTTCCAAATGCCTGAAGGTACCACGTTCATCTGTAAAAACAATAGTACACAAGTATAAACACCATGGGACCACGCAGCCATCATACCGCTCAGGAAGGAGACACGTTCTGTCTCCTAGAGATGAACATACTTTGGTGCGAAAAGTGCAAATCAATCCCAGAACAACAGCAAAGGACTGTGTGAAGATGCTGGAGGAAACAGGTACAAAAGTATCTATATCCATAGTAAAACGAGTCCTATATTGACATAACCTGAAAGGCCGCTCAGCAAGGAAGAAGCCACTGCTCCAAAACCGCCATAAAAAAGCCAGACTACGGTTTGCAACTGCACATGGGAACAAAGATCGTACTTTTTGGAGAAATGTCCTCTGGTCTGATGAAACAAAAATACAACTGTTTGGCCATAATGACCATTGTTATGTTAGGAAGAAAAAGGGGGAGGCTTGCAAGCCGAAGAACACCATCCCAACCATGAAGCACAGGGGTGGCAGCACCATGTTGTGGGGGTGCTTGCTGCGGGACGGTCTGGTGCACTTCACAAAATAGATGGCATCATGAGGCAGGAAAATTATGTGGATATATTGAAGCAACATCTCAAGACATCAGTCAGGAAGTTAAAGCTTGGTCGCAAATGGGTCTTCCAAATGGACTATGACCCCAAGCATACTTCCAAAGTTGTGTCAAAATGGCTGAAGGACAACAGAGTCAAGGTAATGGAGTGGCCATCACAAAGCCCTGACCTCAATCCTATAGAAAATTTGTGAGGAGAACTGAAAAATGTGTGCAAGCAAGGAGGCCTACAAACCTGACTCAGTTACACCAGCTCTGTCAGGAGGAATGGGCCAAAATTCACCCAACTTATTGTGGGAAGCTTGTGGAAGGCTATCCGAAAAGTTTGACCCAAGTTAAACAATTTAAAGGCAATGCTACCAAATACTAATTGAGTGTATGTAAACTTCTGACCCACAGGGAATGTGATGAAAGAAATAAAAGCTGAAATAAATAATTCTCTCTACTATTATTCTGACATTTCACATTCTTGAAATTAAGTGGTGATCCTAACTAGAGGTCGACCGATTAATTGGAATGGCCGATTAACATTTTTTTGTTTGTTTTTGTTTTTTTACACCTTTATTTAACTAGGCAAGTCAGTTAAGAACATATACTTATTTTCAATCACGGCCTACTGGGTTAACTGCCTTGTTCAGGGGCAGAACAACAGATTTTTACCTTGTCAGCTCAGGGATTCAATCTTGCAACCTTACGGATAACTAGTCCAACGCTCTAACCACCTGCCTTACTTTGCACTCCACGAGGAGCCTGCCTGTTACGCGAATGCAGTAAGAAGCCAAGGTAAGTTGCTAGCTAGCATTAAACGTATCTTTTAAAAAACAATCAATCAATCATAATCACTA
This sequence comes from Salvelinus sp. IW2-2015, assembly GCF_002910315.2. Taxonomy (NCBI): domain Eukaryota; kingdom Metazoa; phylum Chordata; class Actinopteri; order Salmoniformes; family Salmonidae; genus Salvelinus; species Salvelinus sp. IW2-2015. The sequence goes on from NC_036856.1 coordinate 18,785,812, forward strand.
GTTAACTACACATGGTTGATGATATTACTAGTTTATCTAGCGTGTCCTGCGTTGCATATAATCGATGCGGTGCGCATTCGCGAAAAAGGACTGTCGTTGCTCCAACGTTTACATAACCATAAACATCAATGCCTTTCTTAAAATCAATACACAAGTATATATTTTTAAACTTGCATATTTAGTTAATATTGCCTGCTAACATGAATTTATTTTAACTAGGAGAATTGTGTCACTTCTCTTGCAACAGAGTCGGGGTATATGCAGCAGTTTGGGCCGCCTGGCTCGTTGCGAACTGTGTGAAGACTATTTCTTCCTAACAAAGACAGCCAACTTCGCCAAACGGGGGATGATTTAACAAAAGCGCATTTGCAAAAAAAGCACAATCGTTGCACTGTCACGCCCTGACCTTAAAGATCCTGTTTATGTCTCTATTTTGGTTTGGTCAGGGTGTGAGTTGGGGTGGGTATTCTATGTTCTATTATTTGTATTTCTATGTTTTGGCCGGGTAGGGTTCTCAATTAGGTACAGCTGTCTATCGTTGTCTCTGATTGAGAACCATACTTAGGTAGGCCTTTTTCCCACCTGTCTTTGTGGGAAGTTTACTTTGTTTATGGCATATAGCCTTTAGCTTCACGGTTTGTTTTGTAGTATTTATTGTTTTGTCGGCGTATTCACTTAAATAAAGGAATATGTACGCTCACCACACTGCACCTTGGTCCTCTTCTTTCAACAGCCGTGACATGCACGACTGTACCTAACCATAAACATCAAATCCTTTCTTAAAATCAATACACAGAAGTATATATTTTTAAACCTGCATATTTAGCTAAAAGAAATCCAGGTTAGCAGGCAATTTTAACCAGGTGAAATTGTTTCACTTCTCTTGCGTTCATTGCACGCAGTCAGGGTATATGCAACAGTTTGGGCCGCCTGGCTCGTTGCAAACTAATTTGCCAGAATTTTATGTAATTATGACATAACATTGAAGGTTGTGCAATGTAACAGGAATATTTAGATTTATGGACCACCCGTTAGATAAAATACGTTTTGTTAAATAAACGTTTTGTTTTCGAGATGATAGTTTCCGGATCCGACCATATTAATGACCTAAGGCTCGTATTTCTATGTGTTATTATGTTATAATTAAGTCTATGCTTTGATAGAGCAGTCTGACTGAGCGATGGTAGGCACCAGCAGGCCCGTAAGCATTCATTCCAGCAGCACTTTCGTGCCTTTTGCCAGCAGGTCTTCGCAATGCTTCAAGCATTGTTTATGACTTCAAGCCTATCAACTCCCGAGATTAGGCTGGTGTAACCGATGTGAAATGGCTAGCTAGTTAGCAGGGTGCGCGCTAATACCGTTTCAAACGTCACTCGCTCTGAGACTTGGAGTAGTTGTTCCCCTTGCTCTGCATGGGTTTACAAACTGAGTTTAAATGGCTAAGGTGTATGTAAACTTCCGACTTCAACTGTATGCGGATGTGAATGGCTAGAGCAATCAATTTGATTTAAACATATATTTGTTTGTTTGTTTGATGCGTCATAGATTAAGTAGTCAAGAATTAGCTTCGCTATCTAGCTAGCTCGGCTAACGTCAGTTTACTTATGGGCTGAATTAAGCTGGCTAGTAATTGCTAGCCAGGAGTTCACTTCTTTCCGACCATCTTTATAGTAATTTGTCTCAACTGCATAGAGACAAGGATGTACCATAACTGCACTTAACAGCCATTCTACAAAAATACAGTCCTCCATAATGTTAAATGTATGTTTTTATGTGTTCTGTAGGTATTCTGTATTTTAGCTATATAGTATGCTAATGTTAACCAGCTAGCTGTTAACCAGGCGTTTGATGGAAAAGGTTAGATTCTTTGTCATGGTTACGTAGTTCCAGTGGCTCCAGCCACAGCCTGTGCACAGCCTGTCCCATGTACCCATGACAACGGAGGCAGCGACAGGGTCAAAGTTTAACTTTTTTCATGTCTGTGTAACAAGGAAACAGACAGTCGCAGCGACAGTCGACAGATATTCCACTGGAGTATAAACCTGCCTTTAGACGCTTAAGAAATAAACAAATCTCTCTCTCTCTCTCTCTCTGGCCCTGTCTGTAGGCTACTACTGGACTCATACTGCAGGGCAGGATGGCTCTCATTCAACTCACATCACATATGCAAGTTTCATTCACCATTTTCTTTGTATATGATTTTGAATTTCCAGGAAAGTGTAGATTTATATTTCTCCCAAAATGTATATGAGGTGGTTGTGTGTGGATGCATACATTTTTCTTCTTTATTCAGGCTCTTATGACATCATATGTTTTTGTAAGAAAACTGATATCTGTCATTTGGTGTAACCTCATATAAAAAGTACCCCATGAAGTAACCTTTTTTTATGTCAATAGATATCTTCAGCACATGTGGGCATTTTTAGAAATGACAATTGAAACTATTTTTGAGAGGACACCAAAATAATTATTTTATTTAGGCACTATGAACAATTTCATAATTGAAATAGAGAATTTGCAGTAGATGAGTGATAGTGAGCATTGGTATTTCTCTGCAGATGGATACTAAATGCCTTTATTATTAAAGGCTCTCTTTGTCCAGCCACTTACCACAAAACATTATTTTTGTGTGTGTGCAGTAGCAAGGGAATAGTCTTTATTTTTTACCAGATTTCCCCGGCTTTCACAAAGTCCACCACAAGATAGCCATTTTGACTCAGAGCCCTGGACGGGACATCAAAAAAAAGCTTTCCACCTCTATCAAAGGCAGCTCAGCCCTGTCAGATGGCGGTCCAGCCTTGTGTGTCTGGAGCATACTTGTATCTACATGTTCCTGGCCTGAGCAGCAGAGAGGCCTATTCTATCCCGGTCCGGACTTCGCTTAACGCTCCATGCCTGGCGCCAGCTAGGCCTGCCGACTTGAGTGGAGGGAGCTATGTCTGTCCCGCCTATGACTGCCTAGTGCCTTTCACCACCCCGCCATCTTCAGCCAGCTGCCAGTCGCCAGCCCCCAGCCCCATCTCCTCAGGCTGTCTGGAGCTCTTCCCAAATGGATGGAGGATACGGTCAACAGCTTAGATGGACACCACTTGAGGTTCCACTGGCCTGTGGAAATCCTACTGGCAAACTATGCTGTGTTTTCATGGATGTGTTAGGGATGTTTAATTACATGGCTTAAAGTGGGAAAAGTATATACATGTCATAATGAACAAACAAATGGTAAACCAATGTAGGAAAATAATCCCATTAATTCTGCCTTGTATTGGTACATCTGAAGCACCTGCCTGTTCACCTCTATAGTGTAAGAAAAATTAGTTGACGCTTTAATTAAAATATTCAATATCATACACATCTTGATCTTCTATTTGTCCCAGAATGTGTTTTTTAATTGTTGCCGTGTGATGACATCTGGAACTAAATGGATAACTGGTTTAAAGATGTGTGGTTGTACAGTAGTTTACAGTGCATTCAGAAAGTGTTCAGACCCCTGGACTTTTTCCACATTTTGTTACGCTACAGCCTTATTTTAAAATGGATTAAATCTTTTTTCCCTCATCAATCAACACACAATACCCCATAATGACAAAGCAAAAACAGGTTTTTAGATTTTTTTTGTTGTAAATGTATTAAAAATTAAAAATTAAATATCACATTTTCATAAGTATTCAGACCCTTTTATTCAGTACTTTGTTGAAGCACCTTTGGCAGCGATTACATCCTCGGGTCTTCTTGGGTATGACGCTACAAGCGTGGCACACTTGTATTTGTGGAGTTTCTTCCATTCTTCTCTTCAGATCCTCTCAAGCTCTGTCAGGTGTCGGTGCACAGCTATTTCCAGGTCTCTCCAGAGATGTTTATTTGGGTTCAAGTCCGGGCTCTGGCTGGGCCACTCAAGGACATTCAGAGACTTGTCCCGGAGCCACTCCTGCGTTGTCTTGGCTGTGTGCTTAGGGTCGTTGTCCTGTTGGCAGGTAAACCTTCACCCCAGTCTGAGGTCCTGAGCGCTCTGGAGCAGGTTTTCATCAAGGATCTCTCTGTACTTTGCTACGTTCATCTTTCCCTCAATCCCTCGCTTGGCATTCAGACCAAAGAGTTCCATCTTGGTTTCATCAGACCAGAGAATCTTGTTTCTCATGTTCTGAGAGTTCTTTTAGGTGCCTTTTGGCAAACTCCAAGCGGACTGTCATGTGCCTTTTACTGAGGAGTGGCTTCTGTCTGGCCATTCTACACTAAAGGCCTGATTGGTGGAATGCAGCAGAGATGGTTGTCCTTCTGGAAGGTTCTATCATCTCCGCAGAGGAACTGGAGCTCTGTCAGAGTGACCATCGGGTTCTTAGTCAGCTCCCTGACCAAGGCCCTTCTCCCTTGATTGCTCGGTTTGGCCGGACGGCCAGCTCTAGGAAGAGTCTTGGTGGTTCCGAACTTCTTCCATTTCAAAATGATGTAGGCCACTGTGTTCTTGGGGACCTTCAATGCTCCAGAAATTTTTTGGTACCCTTCCCCAGTTCTGTGCCTCAACACAATCCGGTCTTGGAGCTCTACGGACAATTCCTTCGACCTGATGGCTTTGTTTTTGCTCTGACAACTGCGGGACCTTATAAAAACAGGTGTGTGCCTTTCCAAATCATGTCAAATCAATTGAATTGTCCACAGGTGGACTCCAATCAAGTTGTAGAAACATCAATGGAAACAGGATGCTCCTGAGGTCAATTTCGAGTATCGCAGCAAAGGGTCTGAATACTTATGTAAATAAGGTATTTTTGTTTTTTATTTTCAATAAATTTTAAACAACATTTAAAAAAATAAAAACTGTTTTTGCTTTGTCATCATGGGGTTTTGTGTGTAGATTGATGAGGAAAAACATTTATATAATACATTTTAGAATAAGGCTGTAACGTAACAAAATGTGAAAAAAGTCAAGGGGTCTGAATACTTTCTGAATGCACTGTAAATCCAGTCCAGTCCAGTGGGTCTGCTGTCTTCTGCTGTACTCTGCTTGGTATCACTGTCTGTGTGACATGATGTGGCCAGCGTCTAAAAGGTATCATCCTATGCTGCCTTGGGTGTCTTGGTTTGCCACCTAAATTACTCTCCACACTTAATTACAGAGGATGAGGTGAACGCCTCATTTCTCTTTGTTATAGGCTAAACTGTCAGTAATCCCAAACAAAGGGCCCTGGCTCTGGAAGCTATAGGATTTGCTGCTGGGATTATAGTCTCATGGATAATGATGTGCAGTCAGCAGAAGCAAAGCTTTATTTTAACTCAAATTGGCCAGTAAACAAAACCAATGGTAGTCTGATGGCGAGAGTAACTGTGTAGTAAGCGCTGTGGTAGCGTATCGTCACTTCTGCCACTTAGCTGGATCTATTATGTGTGTTTTACAGTGCGGACTTTTGTTATCTGATGGGACCGCCACCTATTTTCTGCTATTGTTGCTACATTACTGTTTTCCATGTGGGTTGTCGCTCAAAAAATGTTCCTGTTTAGGTTCAAGCCGGTTCGACCCTATTGTCAGGTGATTTTCACTCTGTCTATGTACTCTGTGTCACATAGCGTAGCTGTTGATATGACTATGGCAATAACCATGCTTCATTTTGTTGAGATTGTTTGACATTGCATATGTACAGCATTTGCTTCTATACCTGGGAAAATGCAGATTATCTGATGATATGACTTGACAGTGCAACCATAGCACTGTCATAGAAATTATACCAGGTCATAACTCATGACAATTCATAAGTATCACACATCTTCAATTTAATAGGATTAGATTATTATTCATAATGCTTATGACTATTATTACAGTCTGTCACAGCATATTATGACAGGTGTTTTGTCACTAGGTTAATACTGTGCTATGCATTAGAGCACTTCCAGTGAATAGTTACCAGTGTTGTTTTACCTGTGTTGTGCTCAGACTTTCACAGTTGACGTGTATGTCATTGGTTTTTGGCAGAGGGTTGTGTGAGGTGGGTTTACTTTGTCTTGAAATCCTCTCCTTTCAGCTGGTGTGTGTGCGTGTGTGTGCGTGTGTGTGCGTGTGTGCGTGTGTGTGTGTGTGTGTGTGTGTGTGTGTGTGTGTGTGTGTGTGTGTGTGTGTGTGTGTGTGTGTGTGTGTGTGTGTGTGTGTGTGTGTGTGTGTGTGTGTGTGTGTGTGTGTGTGTGTGTGTGTGTGTGTGTGTGTGTCCTGCTTTCCAAATTCCCCAGTCAGACTCCATATACATTTTTTATTTTATAAACAAATGCTAGTGAAGCGAGACAACATGTGCAAATATAAAACATATGTTTCTCAGTTTTTATCTGCTCTGACTGGTGATATACCATAATGTATGATCATATTGGTATCTTTTTCTTCGTATGTGACAGTCAGTTGACCCATTTTGAACAGGCGTTTTAGAAGGGAAAGACCTTGAAAGAGCCATATCAAATATGTATATATGTGTATCAAATATATTATATACAAATTAAAAACATGTACAGTATTTGTGAATGAGAAGGGTCCCATTGGTGTTCCTTGGTAAGTGAGGGGGAAAATGCATCTTCTCTCCACATTTTCCTTGAGTAGTGTATTAACATTACACGATTGTATATCTGCTCTGTATGACAAGCAGATTAGAGTTTCTAGAGCTTTAGCATTTCATGTCAAAGACCATCTGTTTTTTCAAACCATCATATTGCCTATCAACCAATTATTGATTATGCTACCTTAATCACATTGGAGTTATTTCATGCAGTGAGCACTGAGTAGCTAGCCCCTGATGTGATGAGAGCTGTCCACAGTGAACTGGTCCCTGTGAGTATGAGAGTGAATGAGTGTGCATGGGTTTACACTCTCTATTCATTGCCATGGTAGTTCACATGAGGGATCAATGTGACACATGACTGACAGGTCTCTGGCCTTGTGGGCTTTTGGAGGACTACTCTCTCATTGATTACAGATTCAGTGTCTCGCGTAAAGAGAAAAGAATGGGGTCTCGAGTGTCATCCTCCCATTAGGATGTGGTTGTGTAAAATAAATGCACACAAACAGGCGCCGCAAATGTGGCCTCATGCATATGGAAATGAAAAGCCCATGTTGCAGATATGAATGCCCAGTTTTTCATCTGAAATGCATTAGCAATCTGTGATGCTCAAAACACTATCTAGGTGAACTCTCTCAGCCCAGCTGTTATTAGACTCTGCCTAGAAAACAACGAGCTGTTGCATTGTATCATTTTTATCTCAAATAGTTTCAATTAAAATCATCCAAAGACATCCATTGTATGACTCATTTGACTTTGATTCTAACTTGGAGATAAAAGTTAATAATGCGATCTATGGCAAAGCACATTACTAACAGTAAATCTGTTAATCCGCTTGACAATAATACTTAAAGCCAAGATACTTTTCCTTGACTCTCAATGGGGAGTAAGGAAAGTGCTTTGAAAGTGAGTTTTGAGAAAGACATGAAACATTTTCAGATTACTGTTAGCTGCACTGATTTAAAACGAGGCGGAGGCAGTGGAACATTTTGTCACTCAACTCCTCCATAATAATCCTATCACCCGATTACTGTTTTTGTTGTTGTTATTAGACGTCCCCTACATAATCTGTTCAACTCCCTCCCTCTTCTTGGGTGCACCTTGCAAGCTAATTAACAGGGGTAGAATTTTGATTGAAGTCATTATTGCTCACCCCTTTGTAGCAGCACCTTAGAGATGAATGGTGAACCATGTTATATGAGAAGACAAAGCCCTTGCTGCCACTGGAGTGGATTACTGTCAGTATGGAGCTATAGGAAGGTAGAGGAAGCCAGTAATTCCTATAGAAAAGTAGACAAACGTAGAACCACTGACTAACAACTTTCCCTGCTGAGACCTTTTGTCTTGAGATTCCTCCTTTCTCCTCCAGCTCCCTGTCAGGAGTGATAAAGACCTTGAGTCAGGCCAAAGCCAAAGCCTAGGTGACATGGAGAGTAAATCCAGCCCTAACAATTGGTGATATGCAATATATTTTGTTTGGCTAAACTTCGGTGCTCCCTTTGTAATTCCTTAAGCACTTTATTGATTACCTATAGCTTAATTACAAATGGCATCAACTGCAGATTGAATACTGTTACTTTAAATGGCTATAGAAACCTTCTCATGCTCCCTGAATGCTAAATTCAATCATCTCACTTCACAAAAAAATGATGCTATGTGAAATCCATGGTAAGAATAGTATTGAGATTTTAAACCCACTGATATATGTAATTTTTAAGCTTAATTCAAAATCCTTAACCACAGTTCATTTTATCATTGTCTATTGTAGCCTATGTCTCCAAAACATTGTCACTCTCATTCGTTTTCTGTACAGTTTAAGGATTCAGCTTGTGAATGGTCGTTTTGGGGAATGTATGTTAATAATAATAATAATAATAATAACCAACCTATAGCTAACATTTTCTTCAACTAGTTTCTCTTGACATTGCAATAGAGCCTACTTTCTGCAAAGAAAAAAAATCTTTATCAAATCCCTATTCTATGCCTTTCAATAAACCAAGCCCATTACCTCACGGCAGCTTTTGTTGGCCCTATACAAGCGAGAACAAAATGGTTATTCAGGAGAACGCTTTAGATTTTTATAGTGGGTAGAATTCACAAAGAGCAGTGTTATTGTATTAAAAAGAACCATCTGTATCAGAAACAATGGCTTCAAATTATCTCTGAATACCCACTGAAAAAATATAAAGCTTTCCCTTCTCATTATGTGGGGTGGTTGTAGTGGTGGTGGTGGGGGTGGGGGGTGGGGGGGGGGTGAAGCAGACTTGGTATAACTGACTTTTGTTGTTCTTGATGCATTCTTCTCTTTTTAAATCGGCCCCTTTTCAGATTGTGTGTAGCCATAAACGGCTTTTCTTCTTACAGGGGTAGCGAGCAAAGGACCAGCGTTCAGCGAGGAGCATGAGCGGCAGTACGCTGAAGTAGGAGCACTGGCTCTTGTAAAAAATCTGCGGACTAGGGGGCTAGTAAAGAGGGAGAGGTGCCCAGAGAGCATACAGCTGTTTCGGTCGAGCGAGAGAGAGTTCTCCGGCGGCTGAAGAGTGGTTCTTGAATCGGACAGATGATGTTCCATCCTCTTTTCTGCCAATCACCCAAAGATGAGGACAACACCCAAACTGGCACGTAAGTAGCATTGCAGTCTAGAGTGGTCCGTGGACAGTGAAAAGCAGCATGCGCGAATGCAGTGCACAGCAGTGTGAGAGTATCGCATTATGAGCTTCAGTGGTTCGTGGGTTCTTTTTCCATTGATGTATCGGACATCATTTAAAGCTTGCTCAACACTCGCAAACATTAGATTTTAAGTAGATTTTCTATTATAGCGTAACTATCCAAAGTGTAAGTGTTTTTTGGTTTGTTTCTTTTGTAGGCTACTGGCTTTGTTTTGTTTTTGTAGACTGGTTTAGAATGTTCCAATTATATTTTTGGGACATTTTGTTTGATTTATGAAATTCTCCTTATTTCTCAGCAGAAGTAATGTTTGATCTTTAGCCTAAACATTACTCTCAATAATTTTCAAGATTGTTTCATTTGGATTTGAACTATTCTGGCCAATTTGCTGAGATTAGGCTGTCAATCATAAATAGGCCTATTGAAACAGGGTTGGTCCAAAGTAAATGTTTAAAATATATTTATACATTTGACTCTATACCTACAATACTGATTTCGAGTTTGGAGTTAATAAAAAATATACCAAATTAGAGAAAAATCATTAAAATATTGTTTTGCTAAAGCTAAGCAAGTCTAAGAATATTAGTTTCAAAATTGCACTTTTTAACCGTCCACTCCCTGTCCCTTTGGTATTTCATAGGCTATATGTATTGAGTGCTCAGAAGGTAATATTTTCTGTGGTGCACTGCTCTCCAATAACTGGCACGGCCCCTAGTGGACAATAATATGAAGCTTGGAGATTCATAATTCTATATATTTTCTTACCTGAGTCTCTCTCTCTATTCTGCTCTCTCTCTCGCTGAGAAAAGGAAGGATCTGTTGAAAAAGTAAACCCATTTATTAAATAAACATATTACATCCAATTAGTAATATCAGGGCTGGTTTGGTTATGTTGGATTATATTGAGTAAATATTGATTTTTAAGGAGAAAGTGTGATGGGAGATTGCGTAATGAGTTAGGCTATAGGCCCAAGGGTTATTATGGCAGGCTTGGTTTATTATCGGGTGAGGTGTCAATTTTGAAAGGGAGCAACAGTGACTACATTTTTGAGAAGGGGAGGCTTTATAAAAAAAACAATCTATAACAAATTCCCTCTTTAAGACATTTTCACACTCATTATGCTCAAGAGTTGATAGGGATGGGCCTGAATTTAATGTTTGCTCTTACTATAAATGACAAAGTTAATTTGCCATGAATTGCAGTGATTTTATTTTTTAGTTTATACATAAATAAAATACTCTATACATTTGTTATCATGCCCTTTGCTCCGTCCAGCCTTCATTGCAAATATGGTTTATATGCTGCAAACAGAAGTAGAGGTTGGTTTGGTCTCAAGAGTGGTCAAATGGTGTTTGCCCGCAATTTTGTTAGTTGTCGGTTTGCTAATTACAAATGCAGGGAAACTCCTGTTAAGTATTCTTCATGATGTTGCAGACTCCCGCTGTTTCTTTCACATTATCATAAGCAGATTACAAATAGCGGGCAACACACCCATATGCAGATAGAGGAGAGGGCTATTTCTAACTTGCATTATAATGGTGTGCTCTGCTGTAGCCTAGGCCTACCTATCGCCACATCTCACCCAATTACTCAAATGTTAAACTTTTCAATATGGTGGTAATAAACTATGTACCAATTTCTATATAATTTAAATAAGTAGTGATGTTTGATGAAATATACAAAATAGGCCTATAATTATTTTATTTAAAATATAATTGTATGTAATATTATAGGTTAAGCATTGTAGATGCATATCACTGAAATTTTTAAGATTTTGTAAGCACACGCTCACAAGAATGTGTCCTAAAAATACAGTCTATACAGTGTCCAGATTCTCGATACATTTATGTATTGGCCGATTTGATGCTTTTCCAGGATCTACAGGATCTACAGCATCATTCATAGCCAAATGTTCTACCATAAGTAGCCTACAAATGAAAAGGGATTATCAGTATACTAAACATGTAGTTGGTAGCTTTTACAAGTTATATTATTATAGTTCACAACAGAATAAATAAGTGTATTAGGCTATAACAGTGTTACATGACACCTTTTAGGTTCATAAATGTGGTTTTGCTATTGTCTATTTCGCCAGCAGACGGCGCTGAAGGCATGTTACAACGTGGCTTCATCTGTCTGTTTGGCTCATACCTAACCTTTTGGATATAGCCTATGTGTGAATTTATATATGTATAAACACGTGCTCTTACTGGATACATAGCGGCTTGTTACTGTATTTTGCTTCTCATATTCTATCATCTTTCGTAGCTCACATCTACAATGTAAATTAACCATCAGATCATTAACAAATAAAAACAATTGTATAGACCTATTTAAAACATGTATCTATCCTATAGGAGTTTTAACAATGCCAATTGTTGATGTTATGGGTTGAAAACCTATGGGCAAAATTGCATGTTATTTTGGCCTGTCATTGAAGTAGTGACCACTCTTGGTCATATTGTTAGTGAGTGAACTTTTTTTGTTTACTCAAATGTCCTACGACTAAGTGAATTTCAACAACAAAGGAATGGAAGTTAGGCTATATGTAGTCATGTTTTTGTTCGGGCTTATGTACTGACAACACCCGAAACAAAACTAGGCAACTTATTTGTGATGGGCTTGCCTCCGTTTTCTTTTGGCATTCAACTTCAGTTCAAGTGAAGCTCATCCATTTCAAAAATGGGGAAACAGCTAAGATTACCTATCCCCTTTTCAATGTAAAAACCGAGCTGAACTTGCTGATCGGTTCCTTTTATGTTAAGTTAACTGAAAACACTAATATTTATTTCATGGATAGCTACACTACTTCTAATTACTAACAGTAAAGGAATAGCATCACCCCTATGGCTATAGCCTCTACAACTAGACCTCTACATTCACAACTATTACTACAACTGTAACTACGGCCAAATGGTAATAAAGTGATTGTTCTAAGCAAACTTGATAGAATAATATAGGCTAGGATATTTGTATGTTGAGGTTTTGATTGATTTATGCCCCCATTTGCTTTGCCCCTGTTTAGTCGTTGAACATTAAAAAAATAGAAAACATGATATAAAGATATTTACATTTGATTCAGTAAAGATGCAATATCTAATTAAGTTTAAAATGCTATTTATTATTCTCAGCAACTTTTGAATGTTGGCTTAAAATAATAGCCTATATAAATTGAAACAGCTGAATTGGTCCAATATGCTGTTTACCTAACAACATAATTAAATGTATCCTACTGTATAATTTCTGGATCTTGTAATCCTTCGATTTTCAGTAGGAAGCACTTAAAGTTTGCCATCCTAGTGAAATGTTTCCACTTAAAGCACTTGCAATAATAAATATATAGCTTAGGCCTATTGGTTGATAACAGCAGATTCTGCCTCAGTGCTCCACCACTGACCGCAAGTAACCCCGCCCCTTTATGCTAAATAAAAGACACAATCCTGGCCGAGGGAACAGTCGCTCTGTGATTGGTCAGGTAAAAAGGCATTTATTCCCTGACAGCCCTCATCACATGAATGGTTGTCTATTAACTTGTTCAAAAAGTATCAGGAGTTGTCAAGGCTCTGGCGAAGAGGGAAAAGTAGTTTGTTGATTCTTTGAGACCAAGAGAGAAGTTTGTGGACACAACAGGACCTACTGGCTCAAAGCAAAAAGACGTTTACTATTTCTACAAAGTTACTGAAAACGACAAGGTAACTCCAGCTAACTACCTTTTGAGTTGGACTTTTTCAATTGGTTGGGCAAATTTAATAAAAATCTGTTAATAATGTATAACATGATGGAAACTGAACTGAAACCCCCCGTACCCCAGACAAATTCTGGGGGTACTGGGAATTCAAATTCATCTGGAAACAACCAGAAAAACAGTCCGGACCGAGTCAAGAGACCCATGAATGCCTTCATGGTTTGGTCGAGGGGACAACGAAGAAAGATGGCACAGGAAAACCCCAAAATGCACAATTCGGAAATAAGCAAAAGACTTGGGGCCGAGTGGAAGCTTCTATCTGAGAGCGAAAAGCGACCTTTCATTGACGAAGCGAAGCGTCTCCGGGCTCTCCACATGAAGGAACATCCGGATTACAAATACCGACCCCGGAGGAAAACCAAGACGCTGATGAAGAAGGACAAGTAYACTCTGCCAGGTGGGCTGCTTGCRCCRGGCGGCAATGGCATGGGCGCKGGAGTGGGTGTMGGGGGAGGCTTGGGCGGTGGGGTTAATCAAAGGATGGACAGTTACGCACATATGAACGGCTGGACAAATGGAGGTTATGGCATGATGCAGGAGCAGCTTGGCTACGGGCAGCACCCTGGTTTAAACGCTCACAACAACGCGCAGATGCAGCAAATGCACCGCTATGACATGAGCGCACTTCAGTACAACTCCATGACTAACTCCCAGACCTACATGAACGGATCACCCACGTATAGCATGGCCTACTCACAGCAAAGCACTCCTGGAATGACTCTGGGCTCCATGGGTTCGGTGGTCAAGTCAGAGTCCAGTTCCAGTCCCCCCGTAGTCACGTCGTCGTCTCACTCCAGGGGTGCTCCATGTCAGACAGGAGACCTACGGGACATGATCAGTATGTACTTACCGGGCGCTGAGGTGCCGGAGCAAACTGCTCAAAGCAGACTCCACATGTCCCAACATTACCAGAGCGCACCTGTACCCGGCACGACGATTAATGGCACACTCCCATTATCACATATGTAAATTAACTTTTATAAGAGAAACTGGACTACTCTGGACTATTTTTGTACAGAAAATTTGGGGTGGGAAATGTTGTATAGAACTCAAGGAAAGAACATAAAACTTTTTTGTCTTTCTATTCTAAAGATAAGTTCTAGAGGAACGGTAGGAACTCTGCAAAAGTTTTTCAGTGATGTATAAGTTTGGAAAGTAGAAAGTGGGAGAGTCTCAATCAGATGTTTTATTATTGCAATCACCTTTTGTACAGTATTTATCAAAGAAACATAACAATCAGATGTAATGTTTGTAAACTACAAGAGGTTACATTTTTATAATCAGAAAGTCTGCAGCAAAGAAAATGGCAGAATTGAAATTGAGTTCAAGATGCTTCTAAACCTGCAAACATTGGAATAGCGGTAGTAAAAGCAAAGCAGGTAAATGTTTCTCCTTGAGGGTCATTAGTACTAAACCATTTTAATTTCCTTTAAAAAAAGAAGAAGAAGCAGAAACCTTTCCTTGCAGGTTAAGCATAATTGTTAATTTATATTTTGTCTCCCACTTTTCATCTGTTAGAGGTATAAAGTTTGTGTTCTTTATTTTCTAATGATTTGTACGATTTATGTATATTTACTGTGATATTTTAAGTTTTTATTTCAAATTTCATTCCCGTAGTTGTATTTTAAATGTTGGCCTGTACGCAGCTGCCAACACTTCATGTATATATATATTCCAACTAATATCATCATTATAACAGTTACAATTTCAGCTGAGTTTTTTCAATATGCAGTTTGAAATGAATAAATTTTTGAAATTTGGATACTTGAAATTGTATGAGTTTTGATTTTATTTATCATTTAATTCATTAGATAAGATTGTCATCCACGCTCAATTTGTTGTGGATTGTCCATGTTTTGTATTGCATTTATGTTATTCATGTTGCGTCAATATTTATTAATCACATAATATGTAAGAACTTGATAGCCTTTCATATTCTGTCATATTTATTATATATATATATATTTTTACAATCCAAGGAAACACAGGAATAAAATAAAGCTATAATGTGCTAAATCTGAAATCATATTTCATCATAACTATCAACAAAGACAAAATCATAGCAAATAATTTTATTGTGTGGTTGCTTCTGTGTCCATGTGCACGCATGCATGCCTTTGTCATTTTAAATCTTTAGATGATTAAGACTCAGGTTAACGACCTTTTAATGTTTTTGTGAAAGGAGCTATGCCCCTAAGGATTACGAAGGACTATCGTGCAAAGTTTGTTGCCTGTAAACCAATGCTTTGAGGTGAAGATTATTCGCCCAAAATGTTCAAGATCCTCACCAAGGTATTCGTTCATTTTATATTTTTCCATAATCAATACACTCATCATTTGATTTATTTTAATTCTAATTCAAATTGAGAACAGGTTTGTTCGGGGCATGCATATGATTTAAAACAGGCCTATACTGATTTGAAATAAGTTTACCTCTCATGGATCAGAAAACAAAGTTTGAATGTGACAACATAGACGTTGAGACATTTGAGCGGCTGGATTTTAAAGGCATGTTTGTAGTATCGATCATTTAAAATGTAATAACATTAAAGGCTCTTGATATATGGATATAGACAGACCCACTGAGCAACAACGAAAAAAATATGTTATATTACAAATAGGCATATTGTTACAAGCCTATAGGCCTACTTGTCTTGAAAGCATGCATGCATCACATCAACAGCATTTTTCATGTCGCTCCATATTAATTTGATTATTCGTTTAGTATCAAATTTTTCGACTGTCTTACACTAAATGTAGCCTGTTTAATGATTAAATCAAATGGAATGTATTTCTGCAAAGAATCAAAAGACCCAAACAGCTCAAATAATTTTCACTCACTCAATTTTCACTCATCTTCGAGTGGCCATTGAATTCACTGTTTATTCAAATTAAGATTTTTAAGATAACCACGGTTCACACAGTTCATGTCGATGGGTCGATGGGCAAACCTTTAAAAAAAATCCTGCCTGAAGTGTTCGCACTGTCATCTGTTGTTTAAAAAAATAAAAAATAGATGCATTTATGCGTTGAATATAACAACGTTTTAAATCTGGGGGTGTTCAACACATTTTTTTTCCTGAACTGTAGAGGTAGATTTGCACTGTTGCTTGCCAAGGCTGGGAAGCTTCTATTACACTAGGTCTCAGGGGAGAGGAGCTCACATTAACCGCTAAATGAATATTTGACGAGGGCTCATTTCAAAGTATTATTCGACAAACGTGTCCCTACCGGACTTTCAAGGGGTCAGGGAGCAGTGGTTCAATTATTTATTTATACAAGCAGTAGAATTGGTTGTAATAGCTGAACATGTTTCATAAACTAGGATTTTTAAAGGTCGAGTGTGTAAGGGCTTTTATTTTAATTTAGTGGAAGCAGCCCATGTCATAATATGTGAAATATTGAAGTATGAGCGTTTAGCTGTAGTTTCATTAGTGTTTTTGGGGGGGAATGGGAGAAAATAAACATTTGATAGCCTATATGCATTTTACCTTCAAAGTCTATTGCAAACACGGAAGTGAAAAACATGCATGAAAATATAAACGGAGCACGTTTTCGTAGAGAGGTGTCGACTATATTCCGAGTAGTTGTGATAAGGTACAGGGCATGAACTAGCAATTATATTAGGCTACTGGACCTATTGAACTTGAGACTTCTGTGTTGGACTTCCATTGAGAGACTCTCGTCTTCTACACGTTGAATAAGGGATATAATGCTTTTTCTATTCCCTGGAGGAGCAGTAATCAGTCAAGGAATCCCCCTGTTGGCTCACCACAGTAGGAGGAAAGTATAAAAGAGGAGTGTTTAAAATTATTTTCAATTGCGTGATTTAATCTCAAAGCGCTCATTGGCGCTGGTGGTTTGTGTTCAATCCTCTCATGTTTTGAATGCTTGGACGTAGGCCCCCATATGCTTGGATATAGGCACTCATAAAACATTGACAACTAAATATATCATTTTGTGTGATTTAGGATAACAGCACTGTATAAGAAGAGGACCCAATGGTTCAAAAAGGCCTGGTTTTGCTCTACCGCCGTCCGCCCAGAGTCTGCCGCAGCTATTTGGACAGCAACAGGTGGTAAGCGCGCTATGTTTTGCTCATAGTAAAACCCCTCAGATATTATCTTTTGATATCTTTGTGAAATGACACGCTCTTCCTGGAAAGTAATTATCATAACATATGAGTGCCCAACGTGTATATACACATGTTAATCTCTAGTGTCCAGATCTCATTCATATATGTAGGAAGATATAGCCTACGGCAAGAGGCCTCCATATTTAATAAGATATAGGCTATGTAATATGTGTAGGGCTATACAACTTTTGTAGTTAATAAAATGTGTATCGTTTGATAAATTATATACAAACGTGAGAGATGTGTCCCATAGTGTTCTCTGATCCAGAGGTAGTGGAAGTAATGGTCGCCAACTAGGCTTCTAATCCAACCCCTAATCAGTCACCAGATTTAGCCTATTGATAGTACGGAGCAATGACGTCACATGTACTAGATTGGTAAATAGAGTATTTCATTTTCTCCCTGGGTAATATTTTATTGGACACACCACGTGCGAGAGTGTGTTCTTATAACATATTATGTATTGAATAAAACATCTGGATTAAAGTAATTGCATAGACAACATGTATAGGCCTACACGTATTACTATTTGCCTACACCTTTATTTCGATTGGTGGCATAATAGATTTTGAAAGATTATATTTGATTACTTATTAGTATTGTTGCTGTTGTTGTGTTGTTGTTGATATTTTTACGAATTTATTAGGCTATTTCTGCTGGAAAATAGTATGTCTCGTTACGCACATCATTGGGACTATCCATTGATAAGGTTCTAACTAATAGCTACATTGTAAAGAAAACGACTTTTCTCTATAGTAATTACTTTTCTCGCTTTCTCTGCTGTAGTTTGAGGAGTTGGGGGTTGTAGTGGACGGTTTTCTGTGGGGGGATGCAGCATTGTGAGATTCGTTGAATTGAAATCTGTCAGATATGCCATCTATTTTAAGTCTCTCGTGGGGTGAATGGCAGTCGCTCCCTGATCCAGTGCAGGTGCAGGGAAGCAGGGGGATGGGGGTCTCTCTGCGCGGCCAAAATGCGCATTCTGTTCAATAGACCACACACTGTCAGCCAGCATGCCATCATCTCTGCGCCTCTCATACATTCTCAGAGCAGTGCAGGCCTTACCAGCTCGCCAGCAGATATACCGACATAGCCTGCACAAGCGCGGGACCGAATGACTCTCAAGATTGTTAATGATCACTTTTTCTGTTTTTACCACTCATGTTTGATAACGAAAGGTTTATAGCCATATGCAAATGTGTGCTTTGAGAACATCATAAATTATTTGAAAACATTCTTCAAGTTATTTCCGTTTGATTGATGTGGTGTGATCTTATCCCACTGGTCAAAAACTAGTTGAATCAACGTTGTTTCCACGTCATTTCAACAACAAAAATATTCAATATGATGACGTTGAATCGACGTAGAAGACTGATTTGGATTCGAAAAAAGTAATCAATGTAACGGAATTTCGTCTTCTTCTCAGCCAACTTTTATTAACCAACATCCAATTACATGGTGACATTTTTTATCGATTTCACGTTGAATTCACATTAGTTACCAACTCAACCAAATGTAAATCAAAACTATACGTTGAATTGATGTCTGTGCCCAGTGGGATGTTAATAACAGTAAAATGTCGAACCTTCTTTTTCATAATCATCACCATGGCCATTTAGTTGTTTTTGATTGTGGACACACCCTAATTTGATTGATGGTGGGTTTTAAATTGTAAAACAGCGCCCCTAAACTCATTACATATTCTGGTTTCTAGGAGAGACGGGATTAGAACAGGGACGACAGTTCAATGGATTAGTAGCCTACCAGTGTGCTAGTAAATACAATATACCACTGTACTCAAGTTGCTATGGAGGCCGCTGGCACTTGCCTATAATTCTAATCAAACCGCGGTACGTAGCTCTGATAAGATACAACAGTTGGTCTCTCACGTTTCACTATTTCAGTGACTCCAGTTGTTTTGTGTTTTAATATAAAAAATATCAAACTAACACTTTTGAGGGAGAAGTTGAGAGTATTTGTTGCTGATTGAATTGAACATATCTGCACTAATCAGGTTATTAAAAGCACATTGCATGCTCTTCCAATGATGGGATGCAGTAAAAAAAAATAACTGCTGTAATATTGGAAGATTATGCTTTTTATGATGAAGCATGTCACCGCTTATCATAGTTTACAAACCCTTTATGGGACCGGTTTAAGAGAGGGACATTTTAAAAGTGGCATCTCAAACTTAAATGTATATTGTTTTATAACTAATTCAAGTTAATACACTTGCAATGACGGGATATAAGCTGATAATTGGCCCTTTTACTGAACAACAATATAAATCACCATCTCTTTATTTTTTAATAACGTCAAACGCTTCGCTGGATTGGCTCCGACAGTGAATACCTTTTCTCTGTGCAGTGTTGTTGGGAAGGGAACAATGCACATCTAATTGTGGAGATTTCAATAGCTGCATGGTCACTACAAGTGAACAGCAAAGATATTGAACTTAGAGCAGACGAAACGTCCACTGTCCGTTCTAGCCTTCACCATTTGTGACTCGAATTCCTTTATTCTAGGAAGGGAAACATTAACACGATTTGCACTGTACTGACCACTGCCTCCTTCCCATTCAAAGAGTCTAAACGAAAACTTTAAACGGTCGCCTATAGCTGAAGTAAAAAAAAAAAAATCTTGATTGTCAACATTGTCATTGTGTGAAGGGAAATAAGGCTGAGCGGACTTGTAATACTTTCATTTCAGGGACATTGTATCTGTCTGGCTACTGGTCTTTACTGACACATGTATACAGCAGTCTGTCAGGCAACCGGTGATTGCGGAATACTACACGATAGGCTGAATACATTTTAATCGTGTCGAAAAGTGAAAGCGTAAAACTTTATTGGTTAGGCTGTTATTGTGCGGAAACAAAGTTTACCCATGCGCAACAATAGTCGGACAAGTGTTTCTGCGTTTCCACAGTTATTGGTCTGTTCACCCTATGCCTAAAACAATATATGCTTTGATGCAGCGGTGCAGCCACCAGGGGTGTGCAGTAAGATGCAGATCAAGCTCGAGCTTTATGGACCACTGACAGCCTGGGATAAAAACTAGGCGATGAGCTGAGTGCGCGGGGTGGTGAGCAGAACGTCTGTTTCAGACAGCTTTTAATAGTTGTGCTGCTGTGTTGATGCTTCCCTTCAGGCCTTTAACCAAACACAGTTGTGATTAGGTTTTGCTTTTGCAAACCTAATAAATAACATAGCTGAACAATATGCATGATTAAATCTTACAACAAAAAAGTAGTTTGTTCACTTTTCATCTTTTGACATACCACTTTCTAAGAATTGTGTGTGTGTGTGTGTGTGTGTGGGGGGGGGGGGGGGTACCCTTAATATCTTCAATGTAGCCCCTTTTAAGCACAGGTTTAGCCAACAAGCATCAAATGGTGACAAATATGACTAACCTGTTAACTTATTTCGTTTTGGCACTATGGAATGTCAGAGACACTGAGGGCCTGCATGTTGCATCTGACTCAAACAAAGTTCGCTAGGGCTACTAGACTAAAAAAGTAATATGACAGGACTACCAACTAATGAACAATAAACCTATTAATATCAAATATAAAATGTCATGACATGTCTTACACAATCATACAATAAAAAACGTAACATTTAGTTCATTTTGTGAAAAGTGTGATGTTTATTCCAAATCTTTCTACAATCATATATGTTACATTGTAGGCCTACATATGACATTCGACACTTTTGGGTAAATATTTAGCAGACGAAACGTGAACTTCTTTGTCATTTCCCAGTAGTGGCAATGGTATTGTATAACCCTCTGTCGACAACAATGCACTGACTTCCCCAACAGCAGGTCTCATTGTTTACTTAATTCCTTCACGATTTCAGGCTTCATGCACCTCATATTGATCAACGATCACATTATAAACACCTGGGAAAGACCATTTCGGGATTTTAGACAAATCAGTAAGAAATTCAAAAAAAAGTAGAAGCATTAGATACAGTATTTCAATCATTCAATATAAGCATATAGACATGTAGCTAGGCAAACAGTTTGAACAGTAGGCCTAGAAAAGTTTAGCCTTGTCCAACTTTATCAATGTGTTGTTTATCCCTGTGTCAGATCGAGATTGTTTCTGGAAATACATCTACGACACAGCTCGTTTGCTAGCGGCTCATTTTCTGTATGCTTTAGAATAAAGGGTATACAAAGTTTGTCTGAGCACTGAAAGGGCCCCACAACGGCCCTTTATATTTCTCTAGACATGATGCCCGAGTCATTTCAATGGAAGTTGGAGAACAACTCGCCTTGAGCACGTGGGTTTGTTGACAAAACAACTAAAATGATCACATATCTACATATTTAAAAAACGCACACGAGAATATTGGATACCGATATTGGATACCATGATTTAAGTAGGCCTAGCCTATTCAGTGGAGTTAGAGACATAAATGTGTTAGATAAAACTCAATTAAATAGGCCTGCTCTGACATAAAAATTACATATTGTTGGTCTTAATAATAAACAACAGCAGAATTATTCCTCCCAGTGTGAGATTATGTGAGTGTATGACACAATCGAACAAATATCCTCTATAACTTGCGCCTCTATAAGTAAAAAAATTATAAAGCAGAGACTGAAAAATGTAATGAGTTCACGGTTAATCATTGATCATTAAAAATGGTTGTGTTAAATATACTAAATTACGGATGACTTCCCTCCAACAGTAAATTATGTCCTCCAACTGCTTGCCTATTCTATCACTACCACCAGTACTGGAAAGCCGATTATGTTGAATCCATACATTTCCATGGATTGCATCACCCTAATTATAATACTCAAGACTGCTCTGTGGCTCTCCGTTTTTGAATGGTCTCTCTCATGCCGTTCTGCCGAAACCGTTCTGGAATGGAAAAGTGGGTCTATTAAAAAAAGTCTCTAGAGACCATCCAAGGCGTTTTTCTGTGACTGATAATGAGGCATGACTCAGATGCGACAAGAGTCTGTCTGCATGGGGTAAACAGCGCCCTGGTTGGGAGAGGATGACACTCACTTCTGGGAAACATTAGGCTATTCATATATTTCTCATAATGTATTTTTTTCGTTTCTTAAACGTCCACTGTTGCAAACACAACATTACGTTTTACTCAAAAGACAGTGAATAATAATGATGACCTATTAATTCATTTGTTATAAAGGTCTACACTATTGGGTTTGGGGAGCTGCACCTGTTGCAGGGTTTAGTTAAACATAGGGCAAAGAGACAGAGGGGGTTGGAGGTATGCTGTTCTGCACTGCATTTGATTGTAAATAAGAAGAGTTCACACGCTGATCGAGTGACTAAGGGGAACAAGCGAACCATTTTAAATCAGGTGGCTATCTCCCTATCGCGGAGATCAGAGCTCTGTCACTCCCGAGCTCGTCATTGTGTCCTCCCTGCGAAATGACATCTCCCTCAGAAAAGTGCCTGGATGAGATTTCACTGTCTCTGCGCTATAGGCCCCAATCATTAGCATAACGCAGTGAAACGAGTTATGTAGCCTAGCCTACCACAAGTAAAAACATATCGTCTGCTTCAAGATACGTTTTTCAGAGAGAGAGAGAGGGCCACCGTAAACATTTTTTGTTGTTGTTCAAGACCCTATTTTGTATAACCTTCCATAGTTGTAGGTCTACATAGGGAAGTAATGCCCTAGATTTCCATGGCTCATTGCTTAACTGATGAAGTGTATGGCCATATGAAGCGAGGCCACACAGTTGGCAGGGTGTCAGACCAAGTTACGACTTCAAGAAGAGATGAAGATACCAGACAGCTGGAACGCTCTTATTGATTATGTGACGTTTTGCTTGATGATACGCGGGACATCTAAACCATGAGTACCTTCTACTGCGCGTGCATCCAAACCCGCAATCAGAACATCACTCCATCACACAGTTGCCCCGGGCGAGAGGAGAAAGGGGAAATTAATTAAATGGATCAATCGATCGAATCATAACTTGGTGACAGGGAATGGAAAAGGTAACATTTGAAAAGTGCAGTTTTTGATTAATAGTCATTTTGTTTAGGACTAAGCCTATCTTTCAGTACAACATTTCTGATTGTCTTGAACTCTAGGCCCGTGTAAGAACCAGCTCAAAGGATGACCCTTGGGCGATTTCTGTTGCATTCCATGGGATACAGTAAAGTATCAAACCACTTTTTATTCTGAAATTCTGGGTAAAAAGTTTGAGAGGGCTGCTCAATAATAAACCAGTGCAGTCCTCGCTTTCTATAAGGTCTCATAAAAAATACACACACAACATTTGGAAATAGAGTATTGTCTATCAGGGTTGGGGTCAATTCAGTTTTCAATTCAGAAAGTTAATTTAACTTTAATTCATGAATTGAAAACCCCTCATACAAAACAATATTTTTAAAATGAATTGATCTCAAACATTGTTGTCCAAAAGTAGCACACAGGTGGAATAAGTCTACATAAGTGGAAATTATATGAAATTGTGGTTTTAATAAGAGAGCAACATTGATGTTCTTTCAGATTAGTGTGATTGCATAAATCTGTATTTGTAAATTCCCCTTTTGATACCCCAGTTCATTGAAGTAGTGTGAGTGGAAATTGTGCTCGGAATCTTGGACAGGAACAATCACTAAACACAAAGATTTGGGTGACTCAGATAGCTTTTTATTCAGCCTACATTTATTGACATTTAGACAGTACAAATGTAATAACAGTTATTCATACATGGGGAGGGGAGGCAGAGAGGGACTTGACCACATTGACACTACAAGAAAAAGCACAAAACTGACTACTCCTCCACAACAACAGCCATTATTACAAGACTTTTATCATTATTATAAATATATAAATTATAATCTTGTAAATAATAAATGATTGTCAATATAACACAGTTGAAGAAATCCAACCTAATAACAAAATAAACTGCAAAAGGTACTGTATAAAAAGGACATTCATTGAAAATAAGGAGATGCAACTTTTTTGCCCAGTAGATTACAGTCCCTCTTGTTTCAGTAAGTAGGATAAAGCTTGGAGTGCCTTGTCGCCGTGGAAACTGCCAGAACAATTCAGTTGAAGTTTGAGGAGGTCAGCTTGCAGGGTCAACAGCTCCAGCCTCTGCCTGTGCCAACTTCTGTTGGGCTGGGGACTTTTTTAGTGGGCGTGTTAGCCCTGGCCTAGCCCTGGGTGGTAACCAAGTCTGATATACATTTTTTGAGTCAGTTTGCAGCCTAGGCTCTCCAGGTGGCCTGTGAAATCGATTGTAACCCTGTGACCCTGTCTAGCAGAGGCATGGTTGACAACCTGGGTGAGAATTTAGTTGGCACTGACAGATCTCCACAGATTTCAGTAAGGGAGGCCTTTAAAACTGTTCTTCAGCGATGGGTGTGTGCTAGAAGTGTCCATTAAAAGATTTCAGCACAGCAGTTAGGAGAGAGTTGGTGTGTGTGTGTGTGTGCAGCACAGAGCGGCTGTTCTATTTAATCAGCTCAAGATTGTGTCGGTTTGTTGCATTACATGTCACTGGAGTTCACCGATCTACTGAGAGGATTTACAGTATTTTTTAGTAGTGATGTTTGATTGAGAGTTATCAGGGTGTTCATGCAGTTCTTAAAGTCCCCATTTTCCACTTCACTTGATTAAAAATAATAATAATAATAATAAACCACAAAAATACCCCCCCCCCAAAATAATTGTTTTCATATTGAGTTATCTAGTAGATCAATTACATTAATACATGTCTATATTTGATGATAACTAAAGTTTACATAAGTTAGTGAAATACATATATCCAACCTTTGCTAATACTTAATGTTTTTAGAATGGTCACGTATGCTTATGACTTTGAAACCATTGCTTTTCCATGACATAGTTTAGCTTGCTTACATGTCTTCCCATGTGGATTGAGGATATGGCTTACCTCCCTGGGTGAAGGGTGAAGGTGCTCATGGCCCTGCAAATATGTGTCAACTTTATCAGTGATTTTGAAATTGTCATGGCGAGTCCCACAGGAGCATGTGTGAATAAAGGGCAGCTCTTCACAGGATATTTCAATCTGCTGTCTCTTTGGTCCTGGATATGCCCCATGGGCTCCCAAATGATGCTATTTGTCACGTTAAACAGACTGCTACTCTCTAGAGGGTGTTCTGTGTGTGTGAGTGTGTGTGTGTGCGCGAGTGTGTGTGTGTGTGTGAGTGCGAGTGAGAGAGAGAGATAGAAAGAGGGAGGACACTAGTCTGAGTGCCTGAGGATGCTATTGTGATTGATTGTATTTGATTGTGTTTGAGTGGGACCTATGTGATGCTTTTGAGAGCTTGTATCATCCCAGCAGTTTTCCTGTACCCATAGGGAAGAGAGTGCTGCAAGGTGCATGCCATTCGTATAACTGGAAAAACGCTCGCTCTGTTATTTGGAGATGACATTCATGGAGTGATCCTGTGTTAGCACAATGGACGTGTTTCACTATTATTTTCAAACTGAATGGATTCAGCAATAGGTGTAAACTTGAACTCAGTCGAGAGAGAGAATCTCTCTTGCTTTATTTAGCCTCATATCTAATCAATCCTCCCTTCAAGAGAACTATGTCATGTGTGTTCCTATGCAAATGTTTCTGTAAACATTGAATGGTAAGCACAGAGCTATCCTTACATTCTCTGTGTCTTATAACTCCATGCAAATGGCTAACCTACCATTTTCTCTCTACTATCACATTCATATACCAATATGGCCACAAGCATACAAAGCATTTATGTCTTCAACATAATATCTGCCACTAGACATTGTTTGTAGTAATGCTTCAGTATTTGTTTGTTAAAATGTGAAAAAAGCGATTTTACACATTCACTTCTTCCTGCTGATGTTTGTTTGGTGAAGGACAGGGTAGTGTGCAGAAACAGAGTTGGCATCAGAGACAACAGAGTAAGTACCAGATCCACTTGTAGAGGCTTAATGAACCATTTTTTTGTGGCAGCAGCAATATATTTCTGATTACCTTTTGGATTTATTGGGCGTAGTGTGTGTGTGTGTGTGTGTGTGTGTGTGNTCAAATATAAAATATATTTTGATTTGTTTAACACTTTTTTGCTTACTACATGATTCCATGTGTTATTTCATAGTTTTGATGTCTTCACTATTATTCTACAAAATAGAAAATAGAAAAAATAAAGAAAAACCCTTGAATGAGTAGGTGTGTCCAAACTTTGACAGGTACTGTATATTGTTGTCATATTGAGTTGTGTATTAAATCAATGACATTAATAAATATGTCTATATTTGGTGATGAACTTAACTGATTGAGTGTACATAAGTTAGTAAAATACCAATATCTAACCTTCGAAATACTAATGTTTTTAGAATGGTCATGTATGCTTCCGACTTTGAAACCATTGATTTTCCATGACATAGTTTTGTTTGGTTACACGTCTTCCCATGTGGATTGGGGATATGGTTTCCTCCCTCAGAGGGTACTGGTGCTCATTGCCCTGCAAATAAGTGTCAACTTGTTCAGTGATTTTGAAATTGTCATGACGAGTCCCACAGGAGCATGTGTGAATAAAGGACAGCTCTTCACAGCCTATTTCTGCTGTCTCATTGGTCCTGGATATGCCCCATGGCATCCCAAATGATGCCATTTGTCACATGTTTAACAGATTGATACTCCCTAGACTCTAGGGTGGTGTGTGTGTGTGTGTGGGGGGGGTGATAGAGAGATAGGCTCTGAGGGAGGACACTAGTCTAAGTGCCTGAGGATGCTATTGTGATTGATTGTATTTGATTGTTTGAGTGGGACCTTCATGATGCTTCTGAGAGCTGGTATCATCCCAACAGTTTTCCTCTTCCAGTAGGGAAGAGAGTGTATCCCTATAACTGGAAAAACACTCGCTCGGTTATTTGGAAGAGATGACACTCATGGAGTGTTTCACTATTATTTTCAAACTGAATGGATTCAGCAACAGTATCCTACATTTGAACTCAGTCCAGAGGGAGAGCCTCTCTTACTTTAGCCTCTTGTCTAATCAATCACCCAGAAAAGAGGCCTGAGTCATGTGTTCCTATGCAAATGTTTCTGTAAACACCGAAGGGTAAGCTAACCTTACATTCTCTGTGTCTTATAACTCCATCCTGATGGAAAACCTGTCATTCCCTCTCTCCTCTCACATTCAGATACCAATACCAACATGGCCACATCATTCATGTCTTCTGCAATTACACAATGGTTTGTCATTAAGATATGTAATGCCTATCATAATCTCAGCCACATTTAGATGCTGTTTGTCGTAATGTTTCAGTATTTGTTTGTTAAAATGTGAAAAATGGATTTTACACCTCCTTGTTGATGTGTGGTTGGGGAAGGACATGCGAGTCTGCGTCAGAGACTAACAGTGTAAGTGCCAGGTCCACTTGTAGAGGCTTCATGAAAAGTGTTTGTGGCAGCAGCAGTAATATATTTCTGATTACCTTTTGGATATATTGGTAACACACAGTTGTGTGCCTGTGTGAGTATGCGCACACGTGCTTGTGTGTGATTTAATGAGGGATTTTTTGGGCAAGTTGGCGTTACTCACCAGTGTCATGGAAGTTTTGTTTCAAAAGTGCTGGTGCTGGAAAAAGAGGGATTTCGGCCCATCAGCAGTATGTGATGTCAGCATGCCGGGACAACAAAGGACAGCTCCAAATCCATGGCGTTTGCAGCATTATGGGGGCCCAGTCTGGGCTGAACATGGCCCCTCTTTCACTGGAACAAACATACTAGAGCACAGCTAGCTAGAGCACCATCACAGAGTGCAGTGCACACACACAGGACTTCTGCTTTTCAACCCTGTTTATTCATCATCTCCACACTCAATTACATAGGCTTTACCTATATGAGGAGAATATTTGGGAGAAATGTTAATGATAAGGAAGTTGGTTTTTGATAGCATTATGGTCAATTAGCTGATACTTCCAATCCAACACACAAAATCAGTATTGGGCCTATGCGTTTGTATGAAAAATGTGATATTCTATGGGTACATTGTATACAAACAGTGATCAAGTGGCTCAAACTGGGTAAATCTTGAAAATACAATACTCATTTTCATCGGTCACGTTCAGAGCTGTAACTTCCTGAAAATCTTATATGAGCCTTGTGATTCGCCACTTGTGCTCCAACTGTAACAGAAAAACTGATATTCAAAGTAGACACACACCTCTGTTTGGTTAATGCTTTGGCTAAGTTACTGTAAAGCCACCTGCAGTTCTCCTTGCAAGTTAGAATTACATATGGTGATTTCAGTAGTCATGTTGGCACAATAATAACTAGCATGCTGTCTGAAGCAGAAGCACTCAAAGAAAACATGTTAACCATGTCTGTATGCATTCTGGGAAATCTACTTAAAAGTCAAAGGATTTCATAATTCCGCATATAGTTTAAATCCTTGTTGGTCTGGAGCTAATATCAAAAGTACAATTCTCTATATTTCTAAACATTTTGCATTGGAAAGGAATTGGGGACATTGCAATGAGGATATTCTTCATCCCTGGCATTATTACCATTAAAAAGTTTAACCTTCTTGAACCTATTTATCTACATCTTCAATAAAGTTCCTCTGAGCCACTCCAAGGAGAGTGAACAGTCTGTGTTTCAGAGACACTGCCAAGCCAAAGAACACAACGTGGTCTGGCTGGCATGGGCCATGGGCAGGCCCTGAAGGCAGGGTATTGTAAGAGACAGACAGACCACACGGATCCCCAACAAGTCCTCTTTATGATGGGGAAGAATTATGATTGCTATTCCTCGCAGTGGAGCCCTCAGATCAGCCTGTAGTGGGGTTATCGGAGCTAGATGCCTACAGTAACATACAGTAACACAGCAGCCCCCATTCATTACATGCCCATGTGTATTAAACTACTGGAAGAACGCGAGGCAGCTGCAGTATGTAGTCCAACACAAGGCAACACATTCTTTTCTGCTCCCTACTGTCTGTCTTGGTACAGGCCTGTCTGTCTCTGGTACCCTCTGTGTGATTATACAAGCTTGCTCAAAAACTTTCTACAGAGATTTGTTTTCGATGTTTGGTGATAAAGGGGGACTTCATGTTGGAATGGCAAACCTAAAGTGATTAATTTGTATATAGCCACCATTGTCATAGACTTTTCTCTCTGCTACCGCACAGCAAGCTGTACCGGATCACCAAGTCTAGGTCCAAAAGTCTCCTTAACAGCTTCTACCCCCAAGTCATAAGACTGTTGAACATTTGAATGATGATCATTTGAATGAACAAATGACCCCCCCCCCCCTTTTTTTACACTTCTGCTACTCGTTGTTTATTATCTATGCATGGTCACTTTTCCCCTACCTACATGTAGGTATTACCTCAACTAACCTGTACCCCCCACATTGACTCATTGACATTGACACATTGTAAGTAAGCATTTCACTGTAAGGTGTTGTGTTCGATGCATGTGACAAATAAAATTTGATTTGCCTGAAAAATATATTTCCTCGATCTAAAGGCTGCCAGATACAATGCATGGTGTTCTAAATACATATGTAACACATAGTAAACCAGAATTTGTTTATGTGCTTTATTTTGTTACAGAAAAGATGAGAGGAGATTGCTGAAATCCATATGACCAAGACGACACCTGTCTGTCCAGGAGACGGATACCTCACCAGATATGGTAGGTTTGGGGGTGAAGAGAAGAGAAGAGACCGGTTGCATGTTATCCATTGCTACACCTTTGTACACCTTATTGCTCACAGCTACTATTACTAATACTCCTCCCCTCTAAAAAAGAAGTGTTCTCTTCCTTCATTGAGAAATATCCTGACGTTTCCCATTACCTCTGAGAAGCATTGCCATGCTTATTTTTCCTGGTTGGTTGCCTTCTCCAATGCCCTGAGAGGGTGGCAGGCCCAACAATCACTATTCCAAATTGAGAGTGGCACAAAGAATATGAATTCAGTCATTGGAAGACTGCCATTGGTTGTTCTTTAGAACAGCTGAGTGGTAATTACTCAGAGAGAGGCTGCGTTTAAACAGGCAGCCCAATACTGATATTTTTCCGTCTAATTGGTCTTTTGACCAATCACAGATTTCTTCACGTCAGATTTTTTTCAGAGCTGATCTGATTGGTCAAAACACCAATTAGTGAAACAAATATCCGAATTGGGTTTCCTGTGTAAACGCAGCCAGAGAGAGACCGAAGAAAGTCTACTGATCAACTTACACATCAGTGCCCGGTTTCCCGATAGCAATGGAACTTCGTGTTACAAGTGTTTTAACAATGCATCTTACCTACAACCGCCGAAGATGTAACATGCGTTTCCCAAAACACCACGCAGAGAGAACGGTCGCTAAGTGCGTCGTTGGAGCATGTGTCGATACTGATAGGATGGAAAGAGAGAAAGCGCTACTCTCGGTTCAGCTTTCTCCATTGAAATCTTACCTTATTATAATTATTTCACAATACTGACGACGGATCAGCTACTAGAAAGATATTACCGCCTACGGCTGCAAATATTGAGGCGGCTTATTCTAATGCTTCTCATTAAAAATGCATAAAATCACAGATTTGGCACATCACTGCGCATGACTACACATCATGGAATATATTGGGACAAATTACAGACAGTAGACTAAAAGTAGCAAAATAGAGCTCAATTGATTGAACATGAAATGCATTTCAATATGATTGAAATAGGCCTATAGTTTACATTTTAATCCAGTCATCTCTTTTCGTTTGAAGCATCGTTTTATACGTCGCTTGTTTGTATCAATTGCAAAGCCTGTATTTGTAGTCAACTTTTTTTCTGAAGTTATCGGCGGTCACAGAGCGATGGTTTAACCATGTGATTCTATGTTTTGCGGAGATCTTCTGTTTATAAAATGAGGGCAAAAAAGCATCACTTACGATGCACTTCTCTGTTCTGGAAGTGGTCTGAGGCAGGCATTAGATTTAGAGCGTTCCAAGTGCAAAGTTAATAACGATGGTTTAGGAGAATAGTTTGGCGATTTAACAATGCTCCTACGAAGGTTCTAAAGATGAATTTAACCTTAAAATGCTTTTGGGAAACCGGGCCCAGATCTGATCCTAATCCACGTCCATTCGATCATTTTAAGATTATTTACAGTATCTGTCACTTTTTAGTATCGTCAAGCCTGGTCCCTATTCTATTCTTGTGCACCTGGCTTGGATTTCCCTCATTAACAAACCGGTACAACACATCATGGAACCACTGAGTTCCTACGTCCACCCTACTTTCTCTACATATGAAAAGAAAAACAGTGTACATTACTGAACCCTATTCTGGTAGTGACGTTTCAGACAGGGACACGTCCCAGTTCTCAGTCCCTTAATGTCCCCAGGCATTGTGAAAGCGTCCCTCCACCCCTACTTCTGTCACACACAGTTCGGAGAGAAAGACGCATTGGGCCCTTGTGGAATGTGGCATGTCTCTGTGAACTATTCCCTGCTTTGTCATAAGAGTTTTGTGTGGTGGAAACACAAAGTTTCCTTTTTTCACACCTCCTCGGTGGTGGCTCAGTGTTGGTCCTCTGCTGCAGCTGGCCTGTGCTCAGGAACAATGACATTCTTTAGGTTTAAGGCCCATAAAATATGGCTATTTCAAGTCAACAACCTAATGTGTCTGTGTCACCAGCCACATTAACTGTGAAGCACTTGCCTTCTCCAGTCTTTCAGTTTGATGGGGCAACATGGGGGCAGAGCGGATCCAATAAGAGGTGATTTACTGTAAAGCACAGTGGAATATCACCATATCTGAAATGGAAATAATGAATCTCTTATTAGGATGGTTATTTCAGGACAAGTCACAATTTGAATAGAAATTAATCTAATTTTAAAACCTTGGTCACAAAGAGTAAGACTCAATTTAGACCCAATCTAAAATTAATGAGAGGATCTTAAAGGGACACAGTGGAATTGGCAAAACCTAGTCTATTTATGTTAGTTAAGGACACAAGCTGGAGACGTGTAACCCATTATGGAACCTTCAGTTAAAAAGTCTACATTACATTGTGACGACATTGTTGTAATGGTAGGAAGATGGCTTTATGAAGGCGGCTTCCAGAAAGGGATAACCAGGATTTGTTACTTTTGCTCATTTCCATGGTTAAATATTTAGGTAGTGCAATGATTGAATATTGGAGTTTCATATTTGCTTTGTTCAACGGTTGTTGAAATTCAAATAGAGTGAAGTCCCATTGGGGTGCTTGGTTTTATTGACCAAACTCCGGATGGGTAAGTCGAGACTCATTACGCTTACACACATGCCGCTTTGTCCACTTGTCATGTTTGAAGAAAAACGTTTTACTGCTCACACATCCCATTGTCTTCAGATGATTGATTAAACATCTATGTACTTTGGATTGTAATATAGTATTGAAAAGGACTAACGCTTGAACTAATTCCTAATACTGTAACCTGCAGCCCTCATAGAGACAAGTAATTGGGAGGAAAACCATGATGTATCAAACCAGGTGTAGACATTGTCAATGTTGTTGTGCAGGAATGCAGTGATCTGGGATCTTTCTTGACTTCAAAACAACGTTGGTAGTATGGGAACACATCTGCCTCTCACAGGGCGGCCATCACTCAGGTCAGAGAGGAGATGCAGGACTTCTAAGGGAGAATGTGGTGGAGGAGAGGCCAACTCCATCTGTCGGGAGAGTTTGTTCCAGCCGTGCGCCTGGCCGCACTGACGGGATTTGAGCCCACATGTTTGGGCCACGAGGTTGGGAGGACAGAGCAGAGAGGGACAGGGGGGACAGAGGGGGTAGAGGGGCACTCTGGCTTCCTCCCACAGACCCCAGCATGGTGCTCCTGGAGGCCGGTAGCTGGAGGAGTGGCCCGGGCTCCAGGCCTTTGTCACTGGGGGGATGAGAGGATGGGGGAGTGGGGGAATACTGGGACCCTGCAGGGAAGGAAGCACATATACCCTCCTCCTCTTCTAACGACAGCAGGGGGAAAAGCACATTACATGCTTGCAAGTCTACCCTCTACTATTATTGTATTTACTGAATCTTGCAGGGAGATTGGTTCCTCCTCTATTACTTTAAAAACGTTTGATGCTCTTGTATGGACATGAAACACCCACATACACACATAAATCCAAGATAAGATAAATAAAATAATGCCTTATGTGCAGCCAGGCAGTTTAATCAAAAGTATTTGTTTTTTATATTTAAAAAAATAAATAAAAGGCTATGACGTCTCTTGTCTTTCCCCTCTAGTTTTCCCTGCCATGGTTGTGATAATTGGATTTTCTGGGCACCTGTATGAGTGCAGTATATCCAGCGGATTATAACCAAGGAAAGGGTGAGTCAACTCTAATTATTGTCAAGCAGCCTCAACCCCCTCTCTCTATAGGATAGTAGCCCAGTCGCTGCTCTCCCATCCACCTCATATCAACAGAACTGGGTTACTGTCTGAAAACAGCCAAGCTATGGAGAGGTAGGCTCGAGGAGGCCTTCAGCAGGTACTGAAATTGACACAGTTTACTCAGAGATTGCGAAAATTAGGAAAAGTTGTTTCTACACTTAGACAAACCATGAACATTATAAACTCAGTTCCGTCTCCAAAAACAACTCTGAACATATAAGAAAACATATTTGCATGGGAAATAAGTAGAGAACACGCTGTGTTCTTCTTCCGCCCACACTGTGCTGGGCCAAGACAGGAGTAGATAGTGAGTGTTTGTAAACAGTGCGTGACGGGGGGGATGCAGAGACAGGAGAGGAGAAGGGGAGTGCTGGGGTGTGCTCTCCTCTGCTCACGGTCCCACAGAGAAACCCGAGGAGGGAGCTGTGACTGAGCGGGGATGAGCGATGAACAGACAGGGCTTGTCCACAGACAGTCAGAGGGAGAGCTGGAGCTCTTTAACCATGGGGAGGGAGGGGAGCAGGATGGGGAAGGATGGACTCACAAGGTGTCCGGGCCGAGGCAGGTAATTCATCAGGCCATTCTCTCTCTCCAGGATAGGCTGCCCTACCGGCCAGGCACAGCCAGCAGGAACTTCCCATGGTCACCTCCGCTCTGCTCCGAGGGACTGAGAATCCTAATGAGCTGGAGGGCTCCACATTTACCACGGCTGATTAACTGAGAACAATGAGGCCAAACAGAACTCACAGGCACTCACAATAGTGACTAGAGAGCCTCAAGGCGTTGTCTCTGTATTTTTTTGAGGGGAGAGAAAATGAGAGAGCGAGCGAAAGAGGAGAATGGAGGGGGAGAAAGTGAACAAGACTGTAGTTTTGTAATGCTTTGTTTTATTTGTTTAGAGGAAAGAAGCGATACTTTGAATACTTATTGTCACTATAATATATCCATGAGGCCATATATGTCCATAGCCAGCACATGCTATTAGTTCCTGTTAAAAAGGTGGGGTATAAAGTTGGAGTTGGACTATAGCTTATGTAATGGGGCGGCAGGGCGGCAGGGTAGCCTAGTGGTTAGAGCGTTGGACTAGTAACCGAAAGGTTGCAAGTTCAAGTCCCCGAGCTGACAAGGTACAAATTTGTCGTTCTGCCCCTGAACAGGCAATTAACCCACTGTTCCTAGGCTGTCATTGAAAATAAGAATTTGTTCTTAACTGACTTGCCTAGTTAAATAAAGGAAAAAAATAAAAATAATGATGTTTAAATTATATTTATAGCATGCTAAAAAAGCAGTTGCACCATTAGTCATTTCCTCATGCAAATGAAGCCTAGCTATTTGCCTACATAGGCCTGCTATGTGCAGTGAGACCTAGCTACACCCCCTCACAGGGGCCTAGTGAACGAGGGTTGTTCTGACAGCTAGTGAGTGTCATTTAAACCCAGCCAACCTCCACCGATTACCATCTACATATTTATGGAGAATATGAGCATTATATGGTACCATTTCAATTAATAACCCCTTTTTTACTGACTGAATGCTTTGTATTCTCGACTATGCAATTAGTTTAGAATGGCTAAGAGATCAACTTCATTAGCAATTTTTGTACTGAAGGTGCCCGCTTCGGCCAAATGTTCGTTCTCAGTGGAAAGTATATCTCTTTGGAAAAGCTGTCCTAAATTAGTTTCTGTATCAGTTAAAGACTATTTCCTCTCTGGTTTAAACTTGGGTGTGATAGAGGAACCTCTGGAATATTTATGGAGGGGAAAATAAATCCAGAAAGACAATTTTGCCATTCGGTTACATGTTCTGCCTTCCCTTCTTGTGTTTTTCCAATTATTTAATGCTATTTAAATATAGCAGAGCCGACACATGCAGTTCACTGTAGTGGGGCCTGAAATAAGTCACGCTTTAATTGTATTTCATAAATGATAATAGGAGCCCATCACAGTAAGCTAGCTGTAATAAAATGATAAAATGGACAATTATGAAAAAATCCAGGCCCTTAATTTTCTAAACACACTCCAGAGAGTGTCTTTAAGCCGGGCATATTTGACTAGATGTTGAACAGTATTCCCCTCAGTGAGGGCTGCTGAAGTGCTGTGAATTACAGTAGAAGTGTTTTGTATGTTGTACAGTAACGTGTAGTACTACAAACTGTAGTGCCACTTCATGAAATACTATTTATCCAATTGTCTGCAGGGAAAGGTTTATATTCATTATATTCCCTTATGTATATAAGGCCAACTCAAATAATGATTGGCAGAATAAACCATACAGTACAATATGTGTGCTGAAGGCAGGCCTGAATGTAGACACAACCATGGTCTGTAAATCAGTCATTTCCCCATCATTGCAGGAAGGATATGGCTGGTTTGTGCGTTGGTGTTTGTGGTCCCCAGTCAGCCAGTGGGTCAGACAGAGATAACACCTCTCTCTTTAAGGGGCTCTCAAATTCCCAATCAGTGTTTGACTTGGGAGACAGGTGATTACTCACACCTGGGGACCTTGCCTCTTTCTGCACCCGGACTCCACCCCACCTCACCTGTGCCAAGCATGATCCATCGGTGAGGCAGCATGTGCCATGTGATGATACGCCGTCTGCTGGTGGGGCAAACCCACTGCTTGCTGTCCCTATCAATCAATGAAATATTTTTTTTCTATAACATATTTCATACAAAGCAAGGGCTTTTTTTTAACCTTTATTTAACTAGGCAAGTCAGTTAAGAACAAATTCTTATTTTCAATGACGGCTTAGGAACAGTGGGTTAACTGCCTTGTTCAGGGGCAGAACGACAGGTTTTTACCTTGTCAGCTCGGGGATTCGATCTTGCAACCTTTCGGTTACAAGTCCAACACTCTAACCACTAAGGCTACCTGCCACCGCTTTACACTAAAAAAGAAAACACAAGAAAAGGGAAATAAAAAAATACTCATCACTAAAAGTACATCTGAAAGGCATTATGGTAACCAGCACATAAAGCAGGGAAAAGCATGAATATACACAAGGTAAAATATAAGGACAGGCAATGAATCCCTTTTATCCAGATAAATTAATGACTGTACATTGCTTTTACTTGGAGGGCATCAAGACCTCAACCATGAAATCTTATGGTGCAGTATACCTGTAACATGTCTCTTTCCCAGGTGTCTTTCTGACGTTCTTGATGCACATCCAATGATGAGTGGGTGATGGAGGTCCCTCTGCTGTAACTCTGACCTGCAGAGCATAATGACCGCTCCAAAGACAGGACCTAAGGAAAGATGAGTCAAATGAAACACATCTAGACACCACTGCTTCTGCTGCAAACATGATGGCATGATCTGTCTCTGTGAAGACAAAAACATTGTACCTGTTGTGCAATTCTCAGATCATATGGTTCATTTTGAAACGATTAAACTGAAACAGTGAAACTTTTTACCAATAGAGGTTACGCTGCTTATGATATGAACTGTATCGTCTGTTGATGTATTATATTTCATGATGTTACATATCTTCAATAAATGTATTGGTGTCTTTGGTAGAAATATTGAGCATTACAATATTTGGAAACTGGGGTAGGGAGTTCACAACCAGAGCAGGGGAAGGTAATTGCAGGTTTTTGTTCCAGCCCTCCAGGACAGAGAATACCCCCCTACACACACCATTTGCCGCTGTAGGTTTAGAGATCTACAGATGGCCTCTGTAAATATCTGAATAAGGCTAGCCTCTACCGTGTAAATGATAACACCATTTCTGGTCATAATTTATCTAAATACAGGACATTGTGGGGTAACTCTATACTCCAGTATGGTGTGTGTTATCGTATATTGTTCATGTTGTATCACTGCAACCCTCAGGTGATGAAACGGTCTCTGTCACATTAGCTGCCCTCTCTCGCTCTACTTTTTCTGGAAGCTCCCAGGCCAGCTTTCAGCCATGGATATTCATCCCCCTTTATTTAAAACACACATGTTCGACTGCCTGCCAGTCATTCATCACTGCCAACTAGAGTGGGTATGTGTGGCCATTTAGGCTTATTGATTAGCCATATCATTCACAGATATCTCTCTCAAGTATTTACTGTGTACATCAGCAAACAGGAACCACACAGTAAGTGGATATACCTTCTCACTCACACTTGAATATCCTCTGAGAAGAACCGAAGCAGGAAGCGTTTTCTCTGGGGGTGTCAAGTCAAGCCCAGGAGATGGTCAGCATCATGACACTAAGGAAGACCCTTGAGAGAACCAATCGAAGGCCCATCTGTGTTCAGTGCAGAGTGAATCCTGTGTTTCCAGGTTTAAACTGAACGTTATTAAAACAAGTGGGCCGAAAGGTCAGGAGAGAGCAGCCCACAAAAACAAACAATTCATTTGGCATGGAGGTGTAATGGGATGAGATGTGGGCTGTGGCCGGGCCTATTGTTCTGCTGGAATTAACCGTGGCAGGTCATGTGTCACTGGGCACTGACCCCGGCCCCATTCAGGAGCCCAAACTCTGCATTAGCCACGGCCCAAAGACAGGTCAAACATAGTCACAAACCAGGCACACACACAGCCAGTTCTGACCAGGGCAGCACTTACAAAACAAAGAGGGGTATTACCATGCGGTGGTTGTGACACTGGCGGCATCAAAGGCTTTGTGACTCATCCGTTGGCCTGAATCTGTTGGACTGGTGCATATTGGAGGCATTAAGCATGAACGACATGCACCTAAATACTCCTATTTCATCTGTGCAAAGTGTGTGAGCCGGAGGTGACTCCACTCCCCATTCCCACATCCATACCTGTCTGAGGTGCAGAGTTGGAATGAGAGTACAGAGTACAGAGTGAGTCAGAGGAGTGGGTTTGGTTCCTGTGGGGCCTGCTTGGGCATACACTCAGACCACCCATCAGGATTGCTTTGTGCGGTCTAGTCTGCATGCCTCTTTTCCTCTCTGCAGCGTGTCAGTCTCCTTGCATGTGAAGCCAATCGCTCGGCTGTTGTAGGCGTTTACATTTCCACCTGACAGATGCCTGGTGGAACAGTGGCGTGTTGTAAAAACATCTGATCCTTTAGCTGCAGGCTACAGATACTGCTAATTGAAAAACGCCTATTCCAATATTATTGTTGCACAGTGCAATCACATTCTATCATTTCTCAAGACTTGGCTGCTTTGCCTCGTTTCACTGACATTCCTCCTCTGTCTACTCGAGCGTATAATCACAACATATTTATTGATTAGAGGACAAACAGTAGCTAGCTCAACTGGACGGTAAACTCCTTTGTTTTATTCCTATTCAGCATGGTGGCAGCAGTACTTCTCCCAGGTAGCTAGATGACAGCTAAAGCAAGCCTTTGCTCCAGCATGGCTCTGCTGTCTCTGCACCTAATTGATTGGAAGGGGAAAGGCAGAACAGCTGCCCCAAAGCACAGAGCCAGAATTAAAACTTCAATCCCACTGCCGAACACTCAATTTCATCCATGATCCAGCATTATACAAATGAGTTGAGAACAGACAGACAGGTGTATGGTTCACCAGTAGGGTCCCTGGGCCCGCTGGCCTCAGAACCACAAACTGCTCCCCTCTCTCTCCCAGCAGCACCAGGCCCTCTGTGCTCCCTCTGTGCTCCCTACCCTCCTACAGACAGCCCCCAGCCAAAACTACAACAGGCCAATTCTAGTTTTTAGGGGATCCATTCACAGCACTTTTCATTTAGGTAAGAATCAACAAGAGGGTGTAACACTTAAATCATCATCAGTAGCTTTGCCTGCCATTTCTGGGCCCTCCTCCACACACATACATTAACCAGAATATGCTATAAAATTAGTAGACATACTAGCCTACCAGTAAGTAGTAAGTACACGCATAACTTTCACAGAGGACAACAAAGGAGATGGATATGCAAAAGCTCAGAATATGTCAGAAATTCACTGGGATAGTTATAGTTTTACACAACCAGTTTCAAATTACAACTGTTTTTAAAGGTGATATTAGATACAACAGATACATTAAGAGTGAATTGTGTCAAAATAACCAGAGGCCCAGAGCAGTCAAAAACATGATTGTCCTGTGTTTTATATATATTTCCACACTGAGGTCGGAATAATACTGTGAAATTGTGACAATTATGATAATACCCCTTTAAGTGTAAGCTGTTTGAAAAGACTGCCTGAAATTGAATCATGTTTTGGTGGGATGGCGTTTTGGCCTGCCTGCTGACATCACCAGGCGGTAAATTAGTTAATAGACCAGTAAGAAAGAGAGTTCCAAACCTCTCTGCCAATAACAGCTAGTTTTCAGTTTTCCCTCCCCACCCAGACCACTCCCAGACACTCCTAACAAAATTCTTGCTTGAGAAATTTCTCTTTGCGAAGAAGCCATTTTTGTTTCTTTTTGACCATTTTAATTGACAACAAATCACTGTAATGTACTTAATTGTTACCCAGGAATGATTTGATATTTAGATAAAAATGGCTGAAGTGGACCTTTAAGAACCATAACACAATTCAGAAATACATTTGTAAAAATCAACACATTATTCCATCAACATAAGCGAGGCAGTGTACTGTACAGTTCAGCCAGTAGTCCATAAAGCAGCAATATGTTTGCATAATAGTGACATTTCTTCTAACTGTATTAAGGAATCTTGATAGTTGCACATGTGGCCTTTTCAGTGGTGAGATGACTGGACACTATTCTTCTGAGTGCGGTGGGTCCATGCAGCGGGCAGCCAGGCAGGGGTGAACAGAGTACGATCTTCACTACTAGGGCCCACACAGGCCGACTGTGTTCTCTTTTTGACTGGACGATTGTCCTGCATGGGACACAAGGATCAGCCAATCACTTAGAACCACTTTTTTTGTTCAGCTGCAACAACAAACACCATATTTTGACTTACTGGTTATAGTACAGTTGTCCAGAGGGGTTGAAACCTTTTGTGTAAGGATTGTGATACACACAATGGTTTCTCAACATAACAAGAAATCGTCTGAGTTATTAAATATTGTATCATTGTTCCCACTTGAAAACCTGATCATGGATGGCAAATGCTTTACCTAATGAAACGTTTGTTAACATTCTTAAATGGACTCATTCAAATGTGTGAGTGTAATCATGCATAAACAAAAGAAGAAGTGAAAGCTTCCCTCCACAGTTGTCCTCGTGTTGACATAGAACTGAGGGCTTGGCGAAATCGGCTAGTCAGGGGCCTTGTGTAGCGTGTGACAGGAATCTTTGTAGTCAACAGATCATACTCAGACCCCAGCGCTACTTGCCTTCTGGTGCTGCATACAAACTGAATGAATGGGAACCGGCTAGTCCCTTACTCCAAAAAGTCATCACAACTGTGCCAAACTGGGCCCAGGATACAAACCCAGCAGTAACACTGTACACAGCTCTGAAATGCATCTTTGTCCCAATGTTTTACAGTTCAAAATGTACAAAAGTCAATAAAACAAAGATGGCCATCCATCTCATAGGAGTCTGAGATAACCTAGAAAGTCATCACAACAACATTTACCAACACCTATTGTACTGTTGAATTAACATAAACTATATTCAAGCAATATGTATTATATCATACACTACACAAAAAGAGATTATGGCTACATTGCAAACCCAGTAAAAAGCATATACAGTGGGGCAAAAAAGTATTTAGTCAGCCACCAATTGTGCAAGTTCTCCCACTTAAAAAGATGAGAGAGGCCTGTAATTTTCATCATAGGTACACGTGGCTGGGTCTTTCAGCATGACAATGATCCCAAACACACTGCCCGGGCAACGAAGGAGTGGCTTCGTAAGAAGCATTTCAAGGTCCTGGAGTGGCCTAGCCAGTCTCCAGATCTCAASCCCATAGAAAATCTTTGGAGGGAGTTGAAAGTCCGTGTTGCCCAGCAACAGCCCCAAAACATCACTGCTCTAGAGGAGATCTGCATGGAGGAATGGGCCAAAATACCAGCAACAGTGTGTGAAAACCTTGTGAAGACTTACAGAAAACGTTTGACCTCTGTCATTGCCAACAAAGGGTATATAACAAAGTATTGAGATAAACTTTTGTTATTGACCAAATACTTATTTTCCACCATAATTTGCAAATAAATTCATTAAAAATCCTACAATGTGATTTTCTGGATTTTTTTTTCTCATTTTGTCTGTCATAGTTGAAGTGTACGTACCTATGATGAAAATTACAGGCCTCTCTCATCTTTTTAAGTGGGAGAACTTGCACAATTGGTGGCTGACTAAATACTTGTTTGCCCCACTGTAAAAGGATTCAGGTATACATTTCAATAAATGATGCTACAAATGTATTTTTATCCTTATCCTGAGTGGTTGACTATTTCATTTCAACAAATCAGATTTGACCATGTTCCTGCTTTTATTGTGTTTAGTAAAGTTGAGTTGTTTACAGTGATTCATAAAAACAGTTTTATAAATAGAGAAGAGTATCTGAGAGGGAGGTTGACTAATTCAGTCTAGTAATTCATTCATTAATAGAGTGATTGGTACCGTACAGCAGTATCAGGGTTTCACTACAAACAGTCTCGTCTACCAGATCACTACACCAACCTGTTCCAACACAGAACAACCATGTCTTCACTGGACAACCTCTCTGCCTTTTCCTCTTATAATATATACTGTATATTCCTAATACTGTGTTGCACCCCCCTATTTTGCCCTCAGAACAGCCTCAATTCGTCGGGGCATGGACTCTACAAGTTGTCAAAAGCGTTCCTCATGGATGCTGGCCCATGTTGACGCTAATGCTTCCCACGGTTGTGTCAAGTTGTCTAGAAACTGTTGAGCGTGAAAAACCCAGCAGCATGGCAGTTCTTGACACAAACCGGTGCGCCTGGCACCTACTGTACTACCATACCCCATTCAAAGGCACTTAAAAATGTTGTCTTGCCCATTCACCCTCTGAATGGCACACATACATAATCCATGTCTCAGTTGTCTCAAGGCTTAACAATCCTTCTTAAACCTGTCTCCTCCCCTTAATCTACACTGATGGAAGTGGATTTAACAAGTGACATCAATAAGGGATCATAGCTTTCCCCTGGTCAGTCTATGTCATGGAAAGAGCAGGTGTTGTTAATGTTTTGTACTCAGTGTATATCGCTCTCCATCTCTCTGCCACACAATCAGAGATGATTTCCCAGTTGAGACTGGGCCTTTGAAAGTGATGACTAAAGAGAACTGGAGCCAGCCAGGCCCTGTGTTTTTGGATACTTGGGGACCGGGTTCTAGCGCGGGCCAAGCCAAGATTATAAAGAATGAGCACAGGGGAGAAAATTAAATGGCACATGGCATAAGGCCACACAAGCACCTCGGCCCTCTGCTCATCCCATTCCCAGCAATCTATAATGGAAATGGAGGGAGAGTTTTTTTTCTTCTCTCACGCCACTTGTGTCCAAGCTGCTCTTGGAATAATATTTAAATAACCATAATATTTAAATGAAATTCTGCTTCTTGTATTTTTTCTAGAATTCTCATTTTTTAGAAAGCTTATAAACGGTCACTACTTTTATAGCCATCTGTGTTAATCAGGGTAGGCTCTCACTTATCACCGACCGAAAAAACAACAGACCATCAAATATTATGGTAAGTCCAACCTTTTTTTTTTATGTCATCCATTATATTTTTGAGACCTAATAATGTTCGATTGGTTGTCCTTTACTATTGACTTTTTCAAATAAAGCTTTGGTTAGCAAGCGTTTAAGCATGAAGAACAAGACCCTCTTGAATTGAATGAAGCCGGGAGGGATTAAATACATTTCCTGTTCCTAATCTGGAAATTAGCCCTCGAATGCCAGTGGGAAAAGACAGGCACTTTTCTTGGGGATTTTTAACCATTTGAAGGAAACAATGTGACCGAGACATGGAACCCGGAACCCAGAGGCCTGGTTGGTTGGGGCTGGGAACAGAACAGAGCAGACAAGGACAGACTAGGACAGAACTTTCAGGTCCATTAGAGTGGAATGTGGCTGGGGGTTGGTATGAGATAAAACATGCAGGGGAAAGAGCCTGCCATCCTTCCCCCCTCATTGAGCGACCGCGTCCTTGAGGTCCCATTCATGGAATCCCACTAATGAGAGTGGAAATGTCAGCTATGATACACTCAGAGGATAGAAGGGAAACAGAGCGCCACACAAAGGTCTTTTATGAGGCCTGCCTTCTATTTCCTCTGCACTTGTTTTCCAACTCTTTTATAACTTGATTAGTGGGCCCTTTCACACATTCTCACATGCAGAAAGAGAGCTATTTGCTTATAGATTATTTTTAGTAAAGCACAGACTGCCCTCATTGTATTGGGTGGTGGTAATGGTGGTAGTGGTGGTGATGGTGGTGTAGGGGTTGTATGGTTAGGGGATTGGAATTGATTGCCTATCTGAATGGTGTCTTCCAGTTGGGAAAACACAGACTCTATAATGCATGCTTGGCCGGTCTGTGACAGTGATGCTTCTACTTTCTTAACAGAGGACCACTGATGGGGGAGGGCACAGCAATGACAATAATTATACTGAGAGAGCACAGTTAGTTGAAAGCTAAAAGTGACATGGAGTTGGTGTGGCACACAGGATGAGCAAGAGCCCACTGGTCTTCATGTTGTCATCTCCACTGAAGCAGCTGACCTTGTAGTGCCAAAGAGTAAGAGTAATGTGTTCCTTGAACTGATCTGAGAGCCAAAGGACTGGCTGTACACATGGCAAAGTAGGTTACATAGTTAATTAAGAAAACTTGGCTCTAAATCCGCTAAGTCAAATTACCCCCCGTAGAGACAGTGGAAATAACATTGGGAGATAGGAAATCACTAAATCCTGTGTAAAATTATAAAAAGATGGACCTGTCAAAAACGGAGTCTGGCGCCTACGAGAATGGCATTAGATAAATTAACCTCCACACGACTCCAGAAGGGGATGTGTGGTTAGGACAGCCAGCTCTACATACTGTACAGAGAGAGTTAGAGAGAGAGAGGGGGGGGTAAGAGAGAGAGAGAGAGAG